>NC_018297.1:632576-658244 GCF_000315875.1 Candida orthopsilosis Co 90-125
AAGCTGAAATTTGTAACTTTTGCAGCACTATTTGTACTTTTCAGAGAATTTTTGGCGAAAACTCAATGTGTGTTGCCAAAATAATATAATGGCTTTCTTTTATGGAGACCTTTCCCCCCTCTCTTTCTACAATATGCATATGATTTTCAGAGTATCAACTGTTGTAACTAGTCACTCAAAACAACAGATTTCACTACCTTGTAATGTCTCAACCAAGTGCTTCTTTGTTCCATTTATTTTACATTTTGCCACTTGCTTGTCGAAGAATAGACAGCTGCACTTCCTCTGTATGAATCTTCAAACTTCTTCCTGCTGCGCTTGCTGGATCTGTGTTTCCTCTTGTATCACCTAAAACCTTAAATTTTATCGTTTTTGTGACTCAAAAATATTTTTTTAGTGCCGATCTTGTCTCGTGAATCCAATTTCAATGGGTAGCAATCTGAAATTTTCAATCACCAATCATTGATATTGTTACTTGATTAACTCCACATTCCGCCATCAACACAATTCAATCATGTCCGACTCAACTATCAAGCCACCACCATCGCTTTATGAACAACTCGATGCATTGTCGATTTCACCCATTCCCTCGGGTATTTTATCGGGAGCTTTATTTTTAAAAGCATTAACCAAGACAACTTCAGCAGCAGCTATACCCAATTCAGGCACATCGGGATCATCATTTGCATTTCACAAAACATTGGCCGCATCACGTCCAACGCGATTATCGTGTACATTGTTTGGTTCAGCTATGGCCTTGGGTACTTATATGATGATTGATGGAGATCCTTTGAATGCCTCGGGTTTCAATTTTGCTTGGCTGACTTTATATTTGATTGTCAATGGTAAATCCTCAATCCTGTCTATCTTCAAAGGAAGAGTAACTCCAGTTGCGTTGTCAGGATTGGCTCTTTTTGATGCTGCGTTATATGGTAGAGAATTCTTTTGGAGCAAGAGAAGTCCTTTCCAACAGTGAGCAAACGGCTTCGTACTCCAATATGTGTTATTGTCGTGTATAAATAATCTATCAATTTCGTGAATATATATAGTTATATAAATTGTGCTCTATCCTTCCTATAGTCATCCCCATTTCAATGGCAACAACCCTCGTTCGTTACAATACTCCTTTATATCTCGATCATCATACAACTCAATAAATTGTTGATCCATTGGTCGCTCCTTTGGAGCTGCAAACTTCCTATATTCATCAAAAATTATAGTTTTGGACCAATTTTGTAATCGTCTTAAAACGCCAATTAAACAACCAGTTCGATGCTTTCCACGATTGCAATGTATAAGTATAGGTTGATTTTCTGGATCTAGCACTATCTTGATCGCTTGTGTAATCAAATCCAGTGAGATTTTGACAAATGGCTCTTTATTCCCTGACATCCCCAATTGAAACAACTTGACATTGTTCGTCTCGAAAAACTTTTGTTGTAGTTCTGGGTATTCCTCTGGTATAAGACATAGAACTGATTTCAATTTAAGTTGTTTCAAAAACGAAAAATTGGCAGGTTGAGGAAAAGAACTTCTATAGATTGATCCAATGACTAGTGCAAAGTTTTCAGGCGGGGTTAATGGTTGATCATCAACATCAAAGTCATATTGTTTATCCTGCTCTATGATATCTACTGTTTCGATCGTCTTTTTATGTTGCTTCTGTTGTTCTTCGTATTCCAATTGCAATTTCTTTTGCAAGTTAACATCCAATTTGTCATCCACATCCTCATCATAGTTTTTCTCCTCTTCCTCTTCTATTGTAGTTGCATTGTTTTCCTTTTCTTCCAACTTTAGCTGATTCAACTTCGATCGTAGTGGCGTGTCGTTATCCAATGTTGTCCCGGACTGGGTGAGTTTACTAATCTGGATTTCGCTGTATCTTGGGTCGTCTTTTGAAACATTATTCGGTAGACCCGATATGTCCTCATCCATTTGAAATGGGCCGTCTACGTTCTCCGTCATGTGATCTGTATTGATTCGTCTGTAAGTGTGTGAAAACGATTGCTGTAACTAATATTGTTTTACCTAGCTATTTCGGAAATATATATCGTGTATGGTATTTAATTTAAATGCTATCCGAATATTCGGTTGATGTTATATCTTGGTTATGAAAAATGTTATATGAACCTCTTGTGGTTATAAATTCCCATTGTCTAATATTTCTCTCTCCTTTGCAGTCAACGATTAGATTGGTATTTTTTTCCAGTCTTTCGATAATTTCCTTCTAAAATTCTTCCTATCAAAATTAATATAACGGTTTCCACAGTAGTGTACTGAGGACCAAACTTTTATATTTGGAATGTCGCAAATTACAATGTCGTAGATGTTCTTGACACATTTGTATTGAAGCTCTTCTCAAGATTTTTCACATCTTTAACTTTGAGACACAATAGTATCAACCACATCAACTCAGTATGACTGGAAGGAGCAAAAGAGGCCATAACAATGACAACTCTGGCCATCACAGGGACAGAAATGTTAAACGTGGAAGAACAGAGCTAAGAACAGTAACAAGAACTTCCCAAAGACCAAAAAGAGATGATAAGGAGAAGAACCATTCAATTCAAACAATTGACAATGGTGATACCCTTAAAGACCAAAGTGACAGCAAAATGGAAGATGTGTCTGAGGAAGAGGATCTTAGTGGAAAAGCTTACTCTGCATTGTTGACATTACTAAAATCAAAGAACAAGGAAAAATCCAACTTGGAGCAAAATGAAACAAAGATAGCTCAAGAGGAGCAAAACCAGGATGCAAACGCAGAAGATGATGAAGAACTTGCTGGGGAAAATTTTGCCGAGGACAACGAAGAATCAGAAAGCGAATCAGAAAATGAAGAAGAAGACTCACCAGCAGAGTTGGCAATTGACCCTTTTGAAGTACACTTCAACCAGCCTAGTGATGAATATTTGGAAAAGGAAGAGAAATTGGTTATAAAAGAGCATAATAAGTGGACCACTCTGTCGAAGGTGACCTACGAGGACTTATCTTTGAGTTCAACAACGTTATCACCCCCTGGAGAAACTATAACTCATGTGAATAATAAGAAAGACACCTCCACCATTAAAGATTTCAAGTCATTAAAAATGAGAGTGTTGGACGCATATGAAAATGAATTTGGGGAAGATGTTACGAAATTGGATTCTATCCTTCTTCAGCCTATATTAAACTACCAAGATGTTAACTATCAATATAAAACATACGCAAATAAGACTTACAAGAAGCTCTATGCAATGCACGCATTAAATCATATATACAAGACCAGAGATAGAATTATCAAAAACACTGCTAAATTGCACCAGGCAGCAGAGAACAATCAGGATTTGGAATTGAGAGATCAGGGCTTTACTCGTCCAAAAGTATTGATTCTTTTACCATCAAGAGAAGCGTGTCATACATTGGTTGAATTATTGATTAAATTATCAGGTACGACCCAACAGGAGAATAAGAAAAGGTTCACTACTCAATTCCATGCCAAGGACGTCCCCAGAAGCAACAAACCACAGGATTTTCAAGATGCATTCAAGGGGAACAACAACGATTATTTTTGCATTGGGTTGAAGTTGACACGTAAGTCTTTGAAGTTGTACTCATCCTTTTATACCTCAGATATTATCATAGCTTCTCCACTTGGATTATCGATGATTTTGGAAAACCCAGATAAAAAGAAGCGTCAATATGATTTCATTTCATCAATTGAAGTGCTTATTGTTGACAGAGCTAACCAAATTGAGATGCAAAACTGGGATCATGTAAATACAATTATGAAATATATCAACAAAGTGCCTAAAGATTTCCATGATGCTGATTTTAGTAGGATTAGAATGTGGAGCATCAATGATCAAGCCAAGTTGTTGAGACAAACGTTGGTGTTTTGTGAGTACTTGACTCCGTCAATTAACAACCTTGTTTCGTCAAAATCTTTCAACCTACTGGGTAAGACGAAGTTCAAGCCAATCATCATTTCTGAAACAAGCATCATGAACTCCATTGGTATCAAGATCAAGCAAATTTTTCAGAGATTCCCCAGTGAATCGCCCGCTACTGATCCTGATAGTAGGTTCAAGTTTTTCATCAATTCAGTACTCCCTAACTTACTAAAAACCACATCTTATGAAGATGGTATAATGATCTACATTCCATCCTACTTTGACTATCTTCGTATCAAAGATTATTTTAAGACGTCGACAAAGTTCAACTTTGGTGCAATTGACGAATACAGTTCTCAATCCAAATTGACTAGAACGAGACACGAGTTCGCAAATGGTAAAATCAAAATCATGCTATACACAGAGAGATTACATTACTTCAGAAGATATGAAGTCGGTGGAGTTAAAAATATCATCATGTATGCACCACCAACAAACCCTATATTCTATAAAGAGTTGATTCGTTTCATTGCCAAATCAGTGTTCAAAGATGAATGTGATTTGAATTTAGTCACTGTGAAGATTCTTTACTCGAAATGGGATGCGACTGCTTTGGACAGAATCGTGGGTAATGAGCGTGCTCCAATCCTTTGTCATTCAAGAAATGAAATGTATGAATTTAGGTAGATGCTGTTGGTACCATTAAGAACTCAATGTATTAAAAGCCATAATAAAACAACCAATAGCAACGTAGGGGCTCAACCTCTCTCCAATTCTAGCAAATTTGTAAAAAACACTCAATATTCCTGTTTTTCTATTATCTAGAAGTGCTGGTGCCACACTATGAACATATGTGCATGTGCAGATGAGTAGAAGGAGTACTTGTAAAAGTGATTGGAAGTTGAATAATGCAGACTAGGTCGATGATGTTAGTACTAGTAATGGATCTCATGATTGGTGTAACCTCAACATACCATTGCTGATAGGAAGATGAACGATCTGTTTGAAAGTTCTGTTGTGAGAGCAAAAGTATTCAATTTTCTACATTTTCAAAACGCTACCGAAATACAACTCATACATTTTTTTTATTCTAATATACAATCTACTTAGCCGTCATCATCTTATCAACACGAGCTGGAACGTCGAACTTACCAGCAATGATTTCATAAAATTGCAATCTTGAACTGTCACCTAGCTTGCCATTTCCAAAGTGCTCATCAAACTCCTTCACATTATGAATTTTATACGCATCATGAGTCTCACCTTCAACACCACCAAAAACCAGCAACAACTTGGACCACTTCCAAAGTCCATTTATATCATTGTATGATCTTGTGGGTCCTTTAAGCTTTCTTTCAATGGTGTATCCCTCATTGTTAATCAAAAATACTTTTGGCAAATTATGTAAAATGTGATGATATCTAATAAAACTGGAAAATTCTTGGGCTGTCATTTGAGCACCACCATCTCCTTGTACCAAAATAATACGTTGGTTCAGACCCAAGTCATTGATTGCCATTGTGGTGCCAAAAGTTGCAGGTACTGCATATCCAATTGATCCGTAACTCCAGCCTGAAAGGAGATGTACATTTGGTGGAAATTTAATGTCAGTTACTCCAAAACTAAACGACATGGTATCAACAATGAAAAGGTCATTAGGTTGTAAGTGTTTTGTGAAGAATGCATTGATTTTGGATTGAGGACAGTATAAATTGTCTGTTTTAGACGCAATGTGGGTATCTTGAGGAACAAATTGATATGTTGACAGTCTAGTCGCAGTTATTTGTGAGGATTCCAATTTTTCAGTCAAGTTGGTTAAAAAGTCGCCCATTGAAAACAACTTTTCACCATTAAATTGTTTGATATGGTGTATTGAATTGTTGATTTGAATGTAGTCAGGATGAACAATCACAGTGTTGATTGCTCTGGAGAAATCACGACTATAGCCACCATTATTCATTTCTGTATCGTAATAGCCCAAGAGAAGCAAGAAGTCGGAGTACTCAAATAATCGCCTTACTTTGGTATCGGATGAACCTGCTCCCATGTATACACCGACAAAGTTGGATTTGGATTCATCAATATTTCTTCCATAATTGGAGGAAAACAACTTGACACTATCTGGTAACTTTTCAATGAGATTGTCAAGCTCCTTCTGTGCCCCAAATCTAGTAATTAAGCAATCAGCAAGCAATGATGGATCACTTGACTGGTACAATAAGGACAATATGGAATTAGTGACTTCATTCAAAACAGCTTTTGCGTGAGCAGTCCCTTGGTATTGTGATAAAGGTGAAAATGGTTTTTCAAACAACATGTTGGAAGGGGTGGGCAAATCAGGTACATCACAAGGAATGAAAAGGTAACCTGGTCTTCTCTCCTGGATAATGGTTCTCAAAACCTTATCAATTTTTGCTACATTGTCAGACATGTTATCACCCAATGACTCTTGAATGCATGACACACCACCAACCATCTTCTTGTAAACATCATGGTCAGGAGCGCTAAGTGAATCGTGGTTGGGTACTAAATGATGAATATTGACAATTTTACTTTTTGCTTCCTCGCGTTGTCTCAATGATGGCGTTCCCACTATATGCAAAACAGCACCATATTCAGTATAGGCATTAGCAATACCATTGATAGCAGACAATTCACCCACACCATAAGTTGATACAAAAACACTCAATCCATCAATAGCTTTTGAGTAACCATCAGCAGCATAAGTACCATTCAACTCATTGCATGTATTGATCAACTTGATCCCTTCGTGCGTTACCAAAGGAGAATAACCATATTCAAGAAAGTTGAGGTTGAAATCACCCGGAATCTCAAATATTGTCTTGAGCTTAGGGTTGGCCTGAGCTATTCTAAGAAAGATATATTCCCCAAGAGCAATGTTTTGTGGGATAAGATGAGGTACGTTCGCTTCCTCGCTAGCTGGAGGAGTAGTAGCAGTTGTTTCCCTAACTGGAGCCATGTCTTATTGAATCAAAGATGGTGTCAAAGTTGAAGAAAACCCAGAGGATATTAAGGCACATATATATATAATCTAGAAATAGAGAGTACATATATATAAGGTCTTGGAAACACGCATTTTACTGAAATTTGCAACAACAAGCCCGAATAAATGTAAATTTGAAGCCATAGTAAATGATTTAGCTATAAATTCCACGCATTTCTTTAAAGTGCTGTTCTCGGTTATCGAAGGCTTTTTTATATTACCCCAGAAAACCGAAAAAAAGGAAAACAAAAAGAAGATACCCCCCTTTTTCCTGTCAAAGGTTTAGTTTTGAATGTATAAAACGGCACTACTGGCGTGACACTCTATAAATGTATCATTCATTGATGTAGTACGTGGTCATGAGTAGTCAGGATTTTGAGGTAGTGAAGGCTACTTCTAGAGATGTGACGCGAACAGAGAGGAGACAACTTTGCGTGGTGTGCTTTACTTCACGCCCAGTGACAGGTATCTTTACGGCATCAAGTTGTATTTAGACTTGTTTTAGCTCTCACTTGTTGTTTAATCCTGTCGGCTTCGTGGTGTGTAGGCAAGTAGACTTTCGGAGTTTTTTAATTTTCTTGTTTTGCAAACTTTCGGCACGAGGTGGAACGGATAAAAAGAGTTTCCAAAAGCACGTATTTCGATTCGTTTCGGACTACAGTCTACGTTTATGTTCTAGCCGATATATTTAGCTCTATTCGTGTATTCGCTTATACAGAAAATCCTTTCCAACTAAACTCCTATTCAATGTAGGGGCATGACATTCTTCTCCTCATTCTTGCTTGAATTGTAAAGGACAATGTTATTCTCTAAAGCCCCCGCCTTCTCTTGCCTCCTGTACAAGTACAAAACGAGAAAAGACCAAACTGCCAATGCAAGTCCTGATGCCGCAGTGAAGCTATAGCCTTTCAAAAACCTGGGTGCTTCAACCGTTTTCCAAACCAACACCGAAATCCATGCTGAGGTCAGTTGGGCTAACATATTACAAGCAACCAAAACAATTTGACGCTCACGTACATCTCTTCGACATATATCTCCCAAAAATGAATAAAGGACAGGAGACGAACTCCAACCCCAATATTGCATACAAAATGCAAACCATTTAGCTCCTTCAGGAATATCCCAAATTGCAAGCAACAAGTTACCTAGGACATTGAACACTTGTGAAAACACTATTGCTCCATAGCGGCTTTTGAGTAAGTCTGCAATTGAAGTGGTCAAAATCAACCATAAAATCCCCAATGCTGGAGTCAACGAAGTGTAGTCTTGCAATTTACCACCCTCAAATCGAAACGTGTTTCCGTCATCTTTCTTCAATGATTCAAGCCATAATGGGTATGCACCAGAAGTTCCATTTGAATTGTTCCAACAAAATGCTGTCCACAACGTCAAGACGTAAATGTGCCATGACGAAAGAACCTTTTTCCATAAGTCCCAATTAAAGAAATGATAAAATTCATTTTCTCTAGGCTTGGCGTCCTTTTGATCTTTTCTCATTCTTCTTCTGGCAATTCTAATCTCATCGTCTGATAAAAAGACACTGTAGCAATCTTCAGGTGTACCTGGGATCATATAGATTCCTATGACACCCACGGCGAAACTGATAATACCATCAATGATAAAGATCCATTGCCAAGCTTCATATCCATTAACACCACCTAAGTGCCTTTTGATCGCCCCCGAGAGTACACCCGAAGTCAATATTCCCAAAAATTGACCCATGTAAAAGAACCCCGCTCTACGAGCTACTTCACCCGTACTTCCTTTAAACCAAGAAGCAAATAAGGAATGGTAGGCAATATATGTTGGAGCTTCAAATGCACCAATAAAAAAACGAATAGCTTTGAGGCTGGGAACATTGGTGACTTGGGATGTGCAAACAGTCAACACTGACCAACTGAAATCCAAAGCTGGTAACACGTAGTTGAGTGGAAGTGCATACAATATGTACATGAAGGGAATTTGGAAGACAATGTTACCCACTGTAAACATAACTTGCGTATTAATAAAATCGTTACCTTTCATGCCAATAGCTTCCTTTATTCCACCAATATAAGCATTTGTTAAATTTGTTTGGTCCAAATATTTAACCCAATATGCCATGAGGGAATAGAATGTCAACAACATGTCGATTTTGGTGATAACCTTCTTTTCTTCAGCAGTATCATCATCATGGAACCACTTGTACCATTTTCTACTCTTTTTCTGTTGTGTTGTTATCCGGTACTCATACTCGTCAAAAAACTTCCACCAAGGACGGCCCTTCTCATCACGGTATTCAATAAGCGGTTCTTGATGCTTGATGCTGGGGATTGAATGAACTTCCAGTCTGGTATTGAACTTCTCAATACTTCCACCTTCATCGGTAGGAGTAGTTGATCCACGTTCATCAAGGTCTATGAAATTCCCATTTTCATCCTCATCTACGATCCTCCTCACTGGGAATATGCCCCATTTGAGTCTGTGGAAAGATGTCACCACGGCTGCCATATTGTGTATGGAAATTTTTCAAATACATTTTCTCTTCTGATGATTATGTGTTTAATATATTTTCACATTTTTCGATGAAGTAAGGCGGTTTTGCGGGCATTTTTCACAGCTGTGGCGTCAAATTTGCCAAATGTTCAAATCTTTGAGGTGATTAACTTTTCAAAGCATATTGCAGTTGTTTTATTGTTTTCCTTTTTGTGTCTCTATTGGTTTACGATTGACATTAGCACGTGACAGGTGTCGTCCCCTGAATATTTTTTGTCAGTGAGTTGCATGCTAAATTTCGAAAAAAAATACGGGTAGCTCTATTGAATGAGAACAAATGAAGTCTATGGAATGAAAGTTTTGGAGTATGTGTTTCTGTGCTGTATTGGGGAAACAAATTTCTTGTATTATCACAAGAATCAAGTTTAAAGTAAGTCGTTACGCAGGTGTATACTACCGGCAACTCTTACCTCACAATTCCATTCGTGGACCACTGGAAGGTATCAACTGTTGATTCTTGTTTCTTCAACTATTGAACCTTAACGTCTTTCTGCTTCTGATACGCTTTTCATTGAATCGACATACTGCCTCTATCAACTTCATACTCCACCTCTACACGGAAATAACAAACAAGAAAAGTTGACTGGTAAGAGCTTTTAGTCTTGAGTACCTCCACCTGCATGCTTCTCGGTAAAAGTAGAAGATTGAAAGTGACTGCGAAATGGGCACACGTGGCGAGGCTGTTCAATAAAAGTATTAAAGTAAAATCGTGTTTGACGTCATACATATTTTTCAAACATGCATTGCTCCATTCAGATGGCACGTTCCTGTAAAACTGTTGCAAAACATGTGGCTAGAAAAAATAAAATAGAGCGAAGAGAAGGAAGACACGAGGTTGGGGGGAGGAGAGGACCACGAGGGGAGCGCGGAGAACGGAGTTTGTTACTTTTTTTGTTGATATTTCTTCGAGGGACTATTAAAACAAACACAAGTCTGAATTCAATGAAAGAACTTAGCAACCACGTTGTTTGCTTGCAACTCAAATTTCGCTATGTATGGAACACCATTATCTCTGCTTATAATAGTGTCGCGAGGTTCCGAAAGAAAGAGTGTCATACTTGCGTAATTTTGCACTGATTTTACTTTGATGGTTCATTGACTGTGTTTACTCGCAAAGCGAATTTTCATAGCCACTTGAGTGACCAAACAAACTTTACTCTCACTCTTAAACAGCTGCATCCATCGTAGATCGTTATCAGTGTATCAGTATGGGAGAGAATGATTAAAGTCCTTTGCAAAGTCAAAACATCAAAAAATACTTTATATAACAACAGACAGAGAAAAAAATTATTTTTTAAAAATCTATCAAGTCACAACTAAAATAGTTATATCATTTCTTTTCAATCTCATTACAGCTTTAAGAGTCTTGTTCTAATCACAACACAGTTTTACAGCTCCAAATATAACATAAAACACTATCATACATGAACGATTCATCAATATGGAGGTCAATAACTCATCTACAGCAAATGTCATGAGTGGGCCTGATATTACACATCATCATCAATCACTAGAACAAAAACACAAATGGCAACAACAACAACAATATTCAAACGACACTTCTAACTCTAAACTTCCCATTTTAAATGCAGTCAATGCGCAATCACGACAACCACTCAAAGATTCACCTTTCGAGTCGCAACCTTTAACAAGTCGAACCTGCACCACATCAACAAACAAGGGGTCAAACCCTCCAAAAACTGATCCCACCAAAATACCAGACGACACATCAAGTCACCCACAAATACCATCCTTAAAGTATCAAGTGGCTCCTAGTGAAGCACCTACGGGCACAAGTCAACTTACGGGAAGGAAAGCTGCTCGATCCTTACGAATATTCAGAAACATAAATCAAGATGAAGAAGTAGATGAGGAAGAAATGGCAAACGAAAACAATCAAGCGAGGACCTCATCTTTGGCAGAAAAATTTGGTGCAAAAGAGACTGAACTAGAACCTGTATCATCAGCAACTTATATACCTCATACGCCAGCGACGTTGGAACACAATCGTGCCAATTTGGAGGAAATTGTGCCGCATGATTTGCAAACTTCTGTATCACCCGTTTTAGCTATAAAACCACAACACTTGACTGCTAATTTAGAGTTTGATCATGGTCTTAATGGCGATATCACCAAAATTATTTCCATTTTGGATAAAAATAAAGCTTCTGAAAGTGATGCTGAGAATGGTGTTGCCTCGCCAATTATTTCTCGCGTATGCAGCCCCACTAAAGAGCTTTATGAAGCGGACCTAGTCAATGAATATACAAAGCAAGTAGATGATAAATCTGCAGAGAATACAAGCTCTCCCGAAGCAGAGACGGAGTTTCCATTGGCTGTGGAGTTGAGACCATTCAAGAATAAAGTTGGTGGCCATACTGCCATCTTCTCGTTTTCAAAAGAAGCGGTGTGCAAAGCACTAGTAAATAGAGAAAACATTTTCTATGAAAGTATAGAAATTCATCACCCCGAGCTTTTGAAGTTTATGCCTAGATATATTGGTGTTTTAAATGTGCGGTATTCCAGTTTGATCAATGAGCATGACAATGTGGAAGTCAATATTGATAGTGGTAAGGAGGAACGAGATTTAGAAGCTGCTAAAAATCACAAATTACGTCGCAAATCGGAAAATATGCCACCTGAGGTTGTTCTTGATGATAACAAGCACATTATTCCTGACACTTTATGGAAGCATTATTCAGGATCCATGCCATCACCCAAATCCTCGTTTACAGATAGTCCTAAACAAAGTCCTATACCAAGTTTAACCAATTCACCTTCACAACGACCAAATCCGGGCTCTACATCAGTTAATACAGAATTACAATTTCAAGTGTTGCAAGAAGTTTTCCAACCATTGAGACTACATGATGATTTCTTTGAAATGGATGAGGATAGGGAAGTGAAGGAAGGGCATATACATCAACATTCTCTTTCTCAGGATGAGGTACTCCTCCGCAAACACACCCGATTTGAAAGATTCATCTTACTTGAAGATTTAACCTCACGTATGAAGAGACCTTGTGTTTTGGATTTGAAGATGGGTACTAGACAATATGGTGTTGATGCATCCTTCAAAAAACAACAATCACAAAGACAAAAATGTTTAACGACGACATCAAGAAAATTGGGTGTTCGATTATGTGGATTGCAAATTTTCAAGTATAATAATCATAGATTAATTAGAGATAAATATTTTGGCAGAAGAATTAAAATTGGGGTTCAATTTTGCAAAGTGCTTGCTAAATTTTTATACAATGGCAAGGACGTTTACTCCATTTTGTTTCGCATACCTCATTTAATTGATCAGTTGCAAGCCTTGTATCTGATATTCAAAAAAATACCAGGGTATCGTATGTATGGATCACTGATACTTTTAATGTATGAGGGTGGTGCCATACAACAAGACCAGCCAGCCAATGTGAAGATTATAGATTTTGCTCAATCGGTTATATCAGAAGAGGAAAAAGATCATGTAAATATCCCACCGTCACATCCAAATTTGGTAGATTATGGTTATTTACGCGGCATCCACTCATTAATCTTTTATTTTACATCCATTTTTCAAATTTTAAGCAAGACAAAGATCAGTAATTTTGAGGAGATGAATAGTTGGGTGAAAGAACATAAGGATGAATTAGATGTTAATTGTCCCTGGTTGGATGATTATGCTGAAGTTGAAGGCGAGGTTGATGGTGGTGTAAATAATATTGATTTTAATGACCCATTTAATGTTGATTTTACAATTGATGAAAATGACGAAAATATATCTGAATAGATTATTTAATACATTAAAAACTAGCTAATGAAGATGTAAGAGGTGAAAATATTGTTGGATTTCCCTCTACCCCACCATTTACCCCGGCTGCGGGATTAGCTGTAATGGGATGGTCGATCGTGATGTAATCTTATCTGTAGTTTTGAGCAGGTCTTAAGGATATTATTTTGGTCTGTCGGTAAATTACAGGATTTGAGACTAAGCCCATCAGTTTTTCATTATTTGCTTCGCCTCACAAGTGTATTCACGTGTAAGGTGTTAAAGTCCGGTGTAAAACATTTGTTATAGTTACACAATATGCAAGCTCCATGACATTTAGTTTACACAAAAGTCAAAATTTAAAGATTTATTTTAGTTTTAGTTTTACGTTTAGTTTGCTATTGATTCGATTGGTCATTATTAGCATAGAACAGGGCCAACGTCATTTATCACAAAGGTGTATTCCACAGAAGTAGTTTAGGAAGTTATAGCTATCAACAGATGTAGGCGCAAGCCTGAATCCAAAATTTGTGTGAAGCAATAGTTGTGATAGTTTTGCCGAGGAAATTAAAAAATTCGGGAAAAGAAAAATTTTGCGACAAATGAAAACCAGCGACAACAACAAAAAAATAATTTAATTCTATTTGGAGACCGACAATAAAAACAACCTTCCGACACTGCTTTTTCCTGTTCAACTTCCATTACATAGAGGTCTACAAATATGCCACGTCGTAATAGTAATTTCCCATCTATTCCATTAGTTGCCACTATTGACATTGGTACAACTTCAGCTAGAGCAATTTTGTTCTCGCAAGAAGGGCAAGAAATTGCTAAACATCAAATAGAATATTCAACAACCGCATCAGAAGCACCAGAACACTCTCAAAACACTGATCAATTTAGAAGAAGATCATCTTTGCTAAGACATGATGAACCAATTTTTTCAGCTGAAGGTATTGCCATTTCAATAACTGATAATGTTGAAATTGAGAATAACAAATCATCAGTTGGACCTACGTTGAGATTTCCTCAACCTGGATGGGTTGAATGTATGCCTGTCCACATTTTGGCTAATGCAGTTCAATGTTTAGTTGCTTGTTTGATCACTTTAAGGAAGATTAATCAAAATCCAAATTTAAAAGTGAAATACAAGGTTAAATGTATTGGTATTGCCAATATGAGAGAAACCACAATTGTATGGTCGAGAAAAACTGGTAAACCTTTAAGTGGGGGTATCACCTGGACTGATACAAGAACAGCAGAAATTGTTCAACATTTGGAGAAAATGATTGATGAGGACAGAAAAGCTGAGTTGAAGGAGAAAACTGGATTACCCTTGTCCACATACTTTTCAGCAGCAAAATTGAGATGGTTGTTAGATAACGATGATGTAATTAGAGACGAATACGAAAAAGGTGATGGTAATTTGATGTTTGGTACTGTTGATACTTGGTTGATTTATAATTTGACCAAGGAGAAATCATTTGTTACTGATATTACCAATGCGTCAAGAACATATTTTATGGATTTGGAAACTCATGATTATGATGATGATTTGTTAGATTTTTGGGGTATTGATCCAACAAGAATCCAATTACCCAAGATTGTTTCTTCATCTGAATACTATGGTGCATTTGCTGCACCAAATTTATCCCACTTAGGTTTCCATAATAAAATCACACAAGAAGCTTATGATATATTGAAAACAATTACCGGTGTTCCAATTTGTGGTTGTTTGGGTGATCAAAGTGCTTCATTGGTGGGACAATTGGCATTGAAACCGGGTTCAGCTAAATGCACTTATGGTACTGGTTGTTTCTTGTTGTACAATACTGGTCCACGTAAATTGATCAGTTCTCATGGTGCATTAACCACTTTTGGATTCTGGTTCCCTTCACTTGGCGGTGAGGATGGTAAACCTCATTATGCGTTAGAAGGTTCAATTGCTGTTGCGGGTTCGATAATTCAATGGTTAAGAGATAATTTGAGGTTGATCAGTGAAGCTCAAGATATTGGACCATTGGCATCACAGGTGGAAAACTCTGGCGGGGTTGTCTTCATCCCTGCATTTAGTGGGTTATACGCGCCATATTGGGATAGGGGTGCCAGAGGTACCATATTTGGTATGACACAGTACACCTCGTCATCCCACATTGCCAGAGCAGCTTTGGAGGGGGTTTGTTATCAAGTACGGGCCATTTTGAGAGCAATGGGAAGTGATGCCGGATCTTCAGAGCATTTTATGGAAGAAGCACGTACATCACAACATGATGATCAACCATTATCACACTTGGCAACTGATGGAGGTATGTCGAAAGCAGATGAAGTATTGCAAATCCAAGCTGATATTTTAGGTCCTTGTGTTACTGTTAAGCGAGCAAAGATTTCTGAATGTACTGCTTTAGGAGCTGCTATTGCTGCCGGTGTATCGTTCAAGAATGAAGAGGATCGTATATGGAAAGATTTTGATGATGTTGTGGCTAAAATCACTGGAAATGACGATGAAGCTGCTAATACATTCAATGCAGAAATGCCCGACGCTGAAAGGAGAAAGAATTGGAAACGATGGGAAAAGGCCATTGAAAGAGCCAAAGGATGGTTAGATGAAGATGATTGAGTAGAGGTAGGATTTGTAATGATGAGTGGACAATGAACTAAATGATTATACGGATATTTAAAAACAGAGTGTATAGAAATAGAATAGACTTAATCTAATGAGCGTATTTTTAGTCAAAAGATGAATCGTAATCGTCGATGTCAACTTGCTCGTGAACCAAATCTACTCCAAGACTATCGATATCAAACGAATCATGTGCATTTCGCTCCTCTTCATCATCGGTTGAGCACATCTTCTTTTCCCTTGCTGATAACAAATTATCAAAAAATTGACTTGTTTGTCTAGTCAATGAATCAAATTTATCAGACTTGAACTGGGACTTAACAAAGATATTCCTCTCATCACCATCACTGTTAATGTTATTGAATATCATTGACGCTTTCTTCCCCATTGTAGTACAACATTCATCGATAGCAGAAGTTATATAAGAAGTCTGTTTAAGCAACGTATGTTTCAAAGGAGTGGGATTTTTTAACAGACTTGGTGTTTGATCTAAATCAACAACTCTAAGTTGGTGATTGGCCAATTGTTGTTCAGTTTCAAATGATGCCTGTTTATATATATCAAGTTGGGAACTGTTTTGCTGTGACGATTGAAGAAGTTGGGTTCTATTGAGTTCTTGCAATTGGGATTCTATTTCTAGTAATTGTAATTGTTTATGACTTAGCTTTTGTTGATAGTGTTTGATTTGTGCTTGTTTGGCACTGTACTGGCTCAATAGCGTAGCTCTTTGTTGTTGGAAATTTGGTACAATGTGCTCAGCGGTGGAAGTGTGTGGTTTGATTTGTTTCAGTGGAGGGGTTTTGGTGTTTGGGGGGAGGGTGTGTTTGAGTGGTGATGATGTAATAGGTACCAAATTTGTGCCTTTTCTGATTGGGCTAGTCGCCAAATGTGATTGTGGTTGGTGCAGTGGTATTGACTTTGGCTTTAATGGTGAAGGAACTGATTTAAGTTTGACCGAATGGAATGGTGATGTTGCTGTATTGAATGCATTGATTCGATGGGGTGATGTCGCACTCAATACACCTCTTCCTGTTGCCCCTCGTACGCTACAATCATGATGATGCTTTCTTGGTGTGTTGGGATTCGACTGAACTAATGACATAACACTGCGTGTTGACTTTTAGCTGATTAAAAAAGTAGAAGAGACCCTCTATTTTTTCTTTTTCAATTTCCCATAAGTTTAATGTTGAGTCAAATGGATACTTTGTGAAGTAACAAAGATTGACATTTTTTATTTTGCAACTGTTTCTGCTAATGTTGGATTTCATTTATATAACCTAATTAGGACAAATTGTAAACAAATTACATTTTTGCAACAATTTTCAATATCAGATACTGCATATAACCTGTAAATCACTTTGTAAACCAAATACGGCAACCAAGTCGTGTATATCAACTCAAAATACGGAGAATCTTCTTTTGCTTATGCTAAACGTTGACCACAAACCCATATCCTTTGAGGACAACTAACTTCGCATCAAAAGAAATAGGGTCATACATCATGTACTCTGAATATCTATTCACTTAAATGTATATGTCACAAGTAAAATAGTAGTTGGGAAAAGGCAGACATAAATTGAAAACCGCTTTCCCTTACATTTCTTTCTATGGGATTTGTCCTTTTTTCGCCACCCGCGCATGTTACTACAGCTTCGACACAATTGAGTACACAGAGAAGCAGCACATTGTAATATGAATTACTGTTCAGCTAAGGAATTGAGCGTGCGACCTGTTACTCAATTGGTACAATGTAACATAACGCATTGTATAAGTTTTATTTTGTTTCAATGTTGTGTACAATTTTGATATGTGGGTATTAAAATGAAATTTATCCGTTTTCCTCTCTGTGCGTCAAAATCAAAATTTCAATAACAAAAAAAAAAGATCTCCAAAGAAAATCCCATTTCACATCCTTTTCTTACTTTCTTCTTTCATTTCCATACGCAGAATTATCAGAATAATCTCATCCCCACAATGGCACTCTTATTCAACTTCAAGACTTTTGTATTAGGTTTATTTGTCTACTACACCACTTATTTACACTACTACAAATGTCCATCATTAACCCCAATTGTTGAATTGGAAGAGAAAATCTTACATCCATTGACCAACCAACATTCAACTTTATGTGAATTAGTCAATGGTGGAATCGATAAGGCTCAACCATACGTTACCAAAGTCCACACTTTTTTGGATAAAAACGTTCACTCTCATCCATTGTTTATTGAATACAAGATAGAAGAATATATTCAATGTGCTAAGAACAGATGGACTACTTATGTTTACCCATTAGTTTACCAATTGTATCAATTTACTGATGTTGCTGAAACTCGTGTTTATGATGAAGTTTCTACTTATTACAAACAAGCTGAAGAATTTGTTCATGGTAAATTGAAACAAGATTAGAGAAAACGAAATGAAAAAGGAAAAATTCGCAAAGGTTGAAAGAACTCTTTGCTTTTTTTCATAATGTCTTTAGTGTATAGCTTGTTTGAATGTCTTTCCAAATATACGTCTAATATATCGTAATTAATTGATAACTGTGTAATAAGACCTTCTGAATCGAATTGCGGCTCTTGCCCACCAAAAATAGTTGAAAATTCACGTGCCAAAAATAGAGGAAACGTATCTAGGTGGGGTGAAGCAATTCCGCACACAAACCAAGCCCGTGGTTGTATGCAATTGGACATCGTTGGAGAAGTAGCATGGTTAATGAGCATTCCCAACTAACAGACACTACCAATGCCTCCAACACGCTCAACAATGTACAGTTAAGCCACGATCATGACCACCAACATCCACATCAACCACATATCTCAGCCCATACAAAACGACTATTAAATAGTCGTCACATATCAATGATCTCCATTGGAGGTATCATAGGTACAGGATTATTTATGGGTATTCGACAAACACTCACTAATGGCCCCATTATTAGCATAATTTCATATTTGTACATTAGTGCTTTATGTTATTACATGATTACTGCTGTTGGGGAGATGTCGTGTTATATGCCACTCAATGGATCATTATGTCAATTTCAATTTAGATTCATTTCGAATCCAGTGGGGTTGATGAATAACTTTGTTTACTGGATAAGTTGGTCAATTACACTTGGATTGGAATTGAGTTTAATCTATGAGTTACTTTGTCAATTCATGTCGTTTAGTCTGACGAATATGTTATTTTTTATACCATATTGGTTGAAAGATAAGACAAGTGTGATTCTCATTGTTTGGATGGCATTGACTGTTGCTAATTTATTCCCTGTGAATTATTATGGGGAAATTGAATTTATTGTGACGATAGTTAAAGTTGGATTCATGATTAGTTGGATTGGATTAAGCCTTTGCTTGGTCATTACAAAGATTGGTTTCACCAACTGGTCAAATATTGATGTGATATGGGGGATCAATACAATTGAAGTGGTTGATAATCGCGTGGTAAATAAATTAGTCAATGTGCTATCCTCATCGATTGTATCTTCTTGTTTTACTTTCCAATCAATTGAATCAGTGGGAATATGTTCAGGAGAGATTGAAAATATCAGTCAAAGTCTACCAAAAGCTATCAAGTACATTGTCATAAGGATTGTTGTATTCTATATTGGATCGTTAACATTACTCACATTGATGATTCCAAGTGATGATCCTCATCTCATTGAGGACGGTGGTAACCAAGACCTGGTTTTGTCGTCGCCTTTCGTTGTTGCATTGATCAATCTTGGAATTGCTGAAACTTCCTTTTTGATTCATATTGTTAATTTTGTCATTTTAACATCAATGATATCAGCCGCAAACTCCAATATTTATTTCGGATCAAGATGTTTATTATCCATGGTTGAAGAGGGGTATTTCTGGCGCAAGTTTGCTAATACCACACTGAATGGTGGTGTACCTGTATATGCCATCATGTTAACTTCGTCAATTGGATTGATAATTTCACTACTTTCAAATTTTAAGAGTGCCAAAATTTTCCTCACTTTATCAATAAACTTATCGGCTACTTCGGGTCTACTCATGTGGCTTTTCATACTGATTAGTTACCTTCGGTTTAGGAAAGCATTGGAATACAACAACATCAACTATTATGACCTCGCGTACACTTCACCGTTTTGCATACCAATGAAACACGGTTCTTGGGTGAGTATAGTGAGCATTGTTGTGATCATCCTAAGTAATGGGATCACCAACGTTTGGCAATTTAGCTGGGATTCATTTGCTAGTTGTTATTTGACTCTGATTGTTGTGGTGGTGGGAGTTCTTTATTATAGCCGCAAGTGGAATGAGCTGGTATTGAGGCCAGCAGAGGATATAGATATCCACACTGGTCAGTCACAGAGTGCATTTAAGTAGATTTAGAAAGAATTATAGACAAAGTTGTAGACGGGCATCTTCCTGTGGCTGCAAAAATAGAACTACTTACTAAAGCCGCACACGTTGCTTGTTTAAGTTCTCGAAGAAAAATTTTGGGTGCGTGGTATTTTTTTGTTTACAATTGAATCATAACATTTGAATAGACTAAAGAGTATCTCATCTACAAGGGAAAGGAAACAAACGGAATCAACAAGTTTAGAGATATTGCTGAACAACCTATACCTTTATACATCTACACTATTTCCTTTGCTAGAAAGATAGTTCACATACTGCTTAACCTCATATTTTCCGAGATGGCATCGTATAAATTAATCACGTTTGGAGTAGTTGCCTATTTACTATATGCATGGACATTTGTATGTCCTCCCACAACACCGTTAACATCAACTGATGTGCTGAAACTATCCCCTATTAATTTTCACGTATGTAAAGTGAGTGATGGATATATACGACCATATATACAACCAGTTTATGATGCCCAAATAAAACCGAAATTAGTCGAATGGGATAATCAATGGCAAGTCAATGATCGGGTCATACGTGCATTGGAGATCTATGATGCGTTTGATGAGAGGTATGGTGTGAAGGCGGGTTTAAGCTTAGTTTTTGATGGATTAAGTAGGTTTTATAATTGGTTTGAAACTTCAGTATTGACCCATGTTGCACATGGGTTGAGATTGGGATTGATTAAAGTTTGGTATTGGGTCAATATTGCTAAGGTTAACATAGCCTATGCATTGGAACCAATTTGGGTGTTTTTACAACAATTGCTGAAGAAATTTGCATCTATACCCGTGGTGAATCAAGTATTAGAACAAGTGAAGGACGTTTACCGACAATTGATCAATTCACCTCATGCAAATACCTTGCATCAACGAAGTCAATTCATTCAAAAAGAAGTCAAGAATTTAATCAAATTTGATGAATTTTCTTCACGTGAGTTTAAGTCAAATTTAATACATGTGGTGAAGGACTTGTTGGGACAGAAATATGACGATGAAGATGATTGGGAAGATATTACTGATGAAGAAGAAGAGACCATGGTCATCACATCGACTGTATCAGTTTATGAAAATGGTGCATTGGTAACTGAAGAAATTGAACCAGAATCGATTGAAATTTATCAAGAAATTGATTATTG
The DNA here is from genome assembly GCF_000315875.1 of Candida orthopsilosis Co 90-125. Lineage (NCBI taxonomy): Eukaryota > Fungi > Ascomycota > Pichiomycetes > Serinales > Debaryomycetaceae > Lodderomyces > Lodderomyces orthopsilosis. The sequence goes on from NC_018297.1 coordinate 653,882, forward strand.
GCAAACAAAAATCAATAAAACATTGAGCTTAGCCAAGATTAATCTTGAATCCGACTTACAACCGATCCTAAATAAACTGATTGAAGAATTGAAACCATTGATTAGTCAAGAGTTTCAACAATTACAACAAGTGAATTATAAAGAGTACAAGGATATTCATGCAAAGATTTCTCAAATTCATAAAGATGTAGAGAAGATTCAAGCTAGTAACCAAACACTGGAGACTGTTACTAGACAAGAAATCAGAGATGATATAGCCGCTAGTTATGAATCAGCGAAAAATTGTTCCATCAAAGTTCAAGATATCCTTTCTTCAACGCATGAGAAATTATTAGTCGACTATTTCAATTTGGTACAATCAACAATTGACATCTTGGAATCATTTGCCGATTCATCCATAAATGAATTCAATTCAAGACTTTCCTACCTCATATCACAACAACCCAATCTCGATGATTCTCAAATTTGGCAAATTTGGAAAAAATTTCATCAAATCAAAGATCAATTTTTTCAATTTAGAGATGAATTATTGACCAATGCTAATCGATATAAACAGGATAATAAAACTTATGCTAATGATGCTATTGGAATGACTGAATGGAATGAATATTTGAAAAATGTTGAATTTCATTTAAATTTTTTGATTAGAGATAATGCTGATTATTTACAGTTGGTCCGTGCTAAAGCTAATTTAGCTTTCCAAGCTAGAGAAGAATTAATTTATGAGTTGACTAATGGGGAAGTTGATCTGTGGGATAAGTAAGAGAGACCTTGGTTTTAAGAGATATTTCTATTTATAAAAATAATTGTATATTAAGTGTATTCGTTGCATCTTTGTTGATGCAGGTTCAATAGTTTAAGTTTGGCTACTGATTGCAAAAAACACTAAGACATTGAGTATGAGCAGTGCCAAATTTTTGACATATTACAGTTCCACTCCGTACGTCCTTCAACATTATCTCTATTGTTTCCATCCCTCAGTTCTGTGAAAAATCCCAATTAGGTAAAAAAAGGAAAGAGATTTATTATTTTAAGCGCGGTGAAATTTCAGGGAATAGTTATCCCGAAAGAAAAAAAAAGTGAGAGGCGCGGCGGACGCCTGCACTTGCGCATAGACAAATATAATCTCTCCCTTCAAAAGAGCACGCGGTGAGAAAATTTGACAAGGGTGTGTAGTAGGGGGACTCTGTCATGGAATGTGCGTAGCTTACAATAACCTCAGAGAATTAGCTTGTAGGTGTCACGAATTGGAAGGTGTCGAATTATTTTGGACGGAGTTTATTGTCCGTTACAAAAGGATCTTCCAGGCATTATTTTTTTCTCGCACACGACAACACAAAAATAACAGGTAGTGTACAACTCTAAACACTTTGACAATAACTGTAGAGATGAATCGAAGACTTTCTTAATGTCTCTACAAAGATCCTTTTTGAATAAATTCAAAGCTATAACCAAATCGTATCTCCCTTATCTAAGATCATATTATTCGCTTAAATTGGTTGTTTCATTTTTGTTCTAAAAGGTAACCTGATTTCTGATTCTGATAATAATATCAATTAATTCCCCAAAAGAACACAAAAGTGAAAGCTGGGCTTAGCTTTGTAATGTCGTGATAAATGATGTCGCAAAAATAACATTTAATTTAGATTAAATTGAATTGATATGTCAAAGAATTGACTCCTGCCCTCTGAAAAAACATGACGTAGAATTGAAGGGATTAGGACTACAGGAAGAGAGTAGATATGGAGCGCAGAATGAGATGTAGCATGTTAGAGTTCAAAAGCAAAATCAAAATATATGAAAGTAGAAAAGTTCAACTTCTCGAAATGGCTTTATCTTTTATCAACAACAACAAAAATTAATAATTTATCAATGCAAAACGTATTTTGTTGATTGAGGAGAGGGGGTTATCTACATTGAAATGAAATTATAGAATAATCAATGGATGTTAAAAAAAGATATGGAACAACCCTTCTGACTCAATAAAGTCACGGACAAAGTAATCGGCAAAGGTCCAAGGATCAAGTTGAAGTGAAAACACGGGGTAATCAGTGAAATGAGGAGAAAGCGGAATAAAGGAAGCCCAGAGAGACTAACAATGATGGTACGAGATGTGTTCTACGTGCTCTACGTTCCTTGTTTTGTTCCTTTTTTTGCAGTCAAATGATGTATTTATTGAAATCCTGTGTGTAGTAACCGGATCTCTAAACCATTTGATTGGATGATAAGAAATGATTATGTAATAGTGTGTGAATGCTTAGGTAATAATAATATTTTAATTTCTTCCAACAAAAAAAAAAAATTTAGCAACCATGCATACCAAGAGTACCATTTCTTGTATACAGTCCTTTGTTTCCATTAAGCTAAGACAAAATAAAGAAGAAAAAAAATAAAAGGAAAAAAGAAATTAAAGAATAACAAAGGCGACATTCCATTAATCCATTTGTTACTTAATCAAGTGTTGTAGTACTGTATATAACCCATTGTCTTATGACTAAATTAAAAAAAGACCAACAACGGTTTATATAAAACCAACTGATAATCCCTCAACACTTTGTTTTCGTCCACCAACCTTTGATTCAACTTCTTTTTTTAACTTAATTAAGAACTAAACTGGTTTCCAAACCAAACACACATACAACAACAACTTAACGCAACACAACACCCCCTTTATTTTTACTTCCTACAACCAATTTTTTTACATCCCGTTTTTTTAGCAACAAAAAAAGAACACACAGAGAAAATTTTTACCACCTAATAGAAAAATAGAACAACACATTGACACACGACAATCATGAGTACTTCATTAACTGAAAACACTGCTATACTATCGAAATATCTTGATTTACCTCAAAATGGAAAAGTTCTTGCTGAATACGTTTGGATTGATGCTGAAGGTAGAACTAGATCCAAATGTAAAACTTTGAACAAGAAACCATCTAGCGTTGATGATTTACCAGAGTGGAACTATGATGGTTCATCAACTGGTCAAGCTCCAGGTCATGATTCAGATATATATTTGCGTCCTGTTGCTTATTACCCAGATCCATTTAGAAAAGGTGACAACATTATTGTTTTAAATGAATGTTACAACAATGATGGTACTCCAAACAAGTTTAACCATAGACACGAATGTGCCAAATTAATGAAGGCACATGCTGATGAAGAAGTTTGGTTTGGTTTGGAACAAGAGTATACCTTGTTTGACCAATTTGATTATCCTTATGGATGGCCAAAGGGTGGTTTCCCAGCTCCACAAGGTCCTTACTATTGTGGTGTTGGTACTGGTAAGGTTGTTGCTAGAGATGTTATTGAAGCTCACTACAGAGCTTGTTTATACGCTGGTATTAACATTTCTGGTATCAATGCTGAAGTTATGCCATCACAATGGGAATTCCAAGTTGGACCATGTGAAGGCATTGAAATGGGTGATCAATTGTGGATTGCTAGGTATTTATTGGAAAGAACTGCTGAAGAATTCGCCGTTAAAGTTTCATTCCACCCTAAGCCATTGAAGGGTGATTGGAATGGTGCTGGTTGTCACACCAATGTTTCCACCAAGGATATGAGAAAAGCTGGTGGTATGAAGGTTATTGAAGTTGCTTTAAGTAAATTGGCCAAGAGACATAAGGAACATATGTTGTTGTACGGTGCTGATAATGAGCAAAGATTAACTGGTCGTCATGAGACTGCTTCTAGTGATTCTTTCTCATCTGGTGTTGCCAACAGAGGTGCTTCAGTTAGAATCCCAAGATCGGTTGCCAAGGAAGGTTTCGGTTACTTTGAAGATAGAAGACCAGCTTCCAACATTGATCCATACTTGGTTACAGGTATCATGGTTGAAACCATTTGCGGTTCAATTCCAGATGCTGATATGGCTAAAGAATTTCTTAGAGAAATTGAATAAATGTCAACACATACTACGTGCTGATGCAAATAAAAAAAGATGATGCTTTATGTGTGTATAGAAGAGATTAACATTCCCCCCCCCTCCAGTTTAGTATTTTATCAATAAAGAAAAAGTATAGTTTTCACTTAGCAATTAATTTAATTCCAACATTTTAGAAGTCGATAGATGTATAGTATAGGTTTAAAAAGGCTATGGTTTTATAAACTTTGTCGAAGGATTTAAGCAAAAAAGTGATGTACCCCAATCATAATCTTTATTTGCCATAGCCCTTGAGACTCCAGGTAGCTTATTCCATCTTTATTCATTTTCTATCAGTCTTGCAATAGCATTATGTCACGAAAGCGTTCAACAGTGGTCTCCGCTTCTTGTTCCCTAACATATTTTCTGTCTTGTTTCGCAAGCAAAAGATTTTTGAGTAGAAAAAAAAGCACAAATCTATTACAAATAAGACAA
>NC_018297.1:658481-672753 GCF_000315875.1 Candida orthopsilosis Co 90-125
AGCAACTAGGCCACGCTTGAAATTATAATAAAATTATGGCTTAGGTTTAGTTAAACAGACGACATTTGATCATGGCTGGAATTTTTTTAGTGCAAATTAAACGTACACAAGGGTCTAGAATCTGAATAATTACATCTGGATAGAACTTATCTGTGTTAAGTCCTACTTTGAAAGAAAGAAGAAACAGAAAGATTATGATGAATAAATAATTTATGAATAATTTAATTTTTTTTAACTCTATATTTGCACAATTTTACAACGTACTTTGTTAAAAAGCAATATGCAAAGAATGTTTTCCGAGGTTGCAATAGAATATGACACCCGATAGCATTTTCACATACACATAGCCACTCTTTGTCAATAACTACCTTTTCTCACTGTTTAGCCGCGATAGTTGCATCTAATTTTGAAAAATCGCTCATATCAATCCTCAGATAGAGAAAAGATTGTAAACAGTGTAGAGAGCTAGCTTCAAAAAGCATTACTTGATGATTTTGTTTTCTCATTGATGGAACAGAGGGTTGGTATGGAGACAATTTTAACGCTCAGTAAGAAAGTAATTTCACCCCCAATTAAATTTCCTTGAAAGTATTCTTACACTCAACGCCCGACGTAACATTTTAACTCCTCAATGTTTGCAAATTTCACTACTACAATATCTAATCTCATCCATTTCCATCACAACGCATCCAACAACTCGCCCAGTTTTGCAACCATGGCAAGTCGTGCACAAACACAATATAATTTATTGCGCATTTCTATTTTATCAACGACAAAAGTCAAAATCCCAGCAAAAAGATTATGTGAATCACCATCAACGCCAACCATGTCTCAATTCGCCCTTGATAGTACATACTTGAATGACTCCAAAAAGATTATCAGCGAGAGAATTATACCATGGGAAGGACTCGCGAGATCTAGAGTCGTCACTGAAGATGATGCTAATCATATAAAGATTTTGGAAAAACAATCCAATGAGAATAGAGATAACACAGTTAAATCGCAATTGGACTTATACTCAAAAGTATTACTCAATGTCTTGAGTAAAGTTGATAAAGATGATGTCGTCAAAAACGTGTTGACTTTGATCAATGATTTATTGATCAAGGTACCCGAATTCTTAGACTCTCTTTTGAATTTATCATCAATTGATAAAGGTTTACCATTTGACCCATTTGTCAAACACTTGGATAAGGAGCCATTGATTAAATCATTAGCGTTGTATAACATAGTTATTCTTGCTAAAGGTTCGCCAGACAAGGAAGTGATTATCCGTACATTTAGTGCAATTACCCTGCTTATTGAAAACAGTGATTCGAATTTCCAATTTATTGGCGTTCAATTGCTTCAAGAATTGGTTTCCGATAGAAGATACAAGACAATTTATCAAGAAAATAATCTTTTGACAAACTTTAAGCCAATTAATGCATTAATCGCCAAACTGTCCACTCACCCCAATGCAACCGGTTTGCAATTATCTTATAATGTGTTGTTGGCAACATGGATATTATCCTTCAATGCTGAAATCAATAAATCAATTATACACAATTTCCCACAAATTGCCGGTAGTCTTTTGTTAATTGCCAAGGATTCAATCAAGTTGAAAATTGTACGAATTTCTGTTGCCGTATTGAAAAACTTTGTTAGTTGTTGTGTTTCTTCTCAAGAACAATTTAAAGTTGTTAAATTGTTGTTGTTTCACGATGCATTAACCACCGTAAAGACATTGAAGGAGAGGAAATTTGCTCAGAATGGAAGTGATGAGGAATTGTGTAGTGATCTTGCTTATTTGTCCGATACATTGGAAGAAACAGTCAAGACTAAATTGACTTCATTTGATGAGTATCTTACTGCTTTGGAAAATCCAAAGTTATTGAGTTGGGCATCTCCAATACACAAATCGACCGATTTCTGGTTGGAAAATTCAGGTAAATTCAAAGATTCGAATTATAAATTGATAAAGAGGATTTTTGACATCTTGGGCGCCAATTCCAATGATACAACAATTTGTGTGGTTTTGTTGAACGATTTACAATATTTGATTAAAAACCTTGGCCAAGATTTGATTCATTTTATCAATACTGAAAAGGGAGGACTGTATAAGGTGTTGATCATGTCGTTTTTGGAAAATAATCAAGGAAATAACGAACTCAGATATGAGGCGTTGAAAACAATCCAATTACTCGTGGGACACAACTTTTAAATAGAATTCATATAAGCAGACCATCTAGATCAAATCTGTAAGTTTCTCTGTATATTTGAGAACTATTCTGCTCGGAAAAAATTACGCGTACGGAGAAAATACCAAAACATTGATTTCTTCATTAATGAACGATGATTCTATGATCTATATAGACAACAGGATCAACACGTTCAAGTATCCTGTTGCTATTGATGGCAAGAAATACACATGGAATGATATAATTGACTTTCATGACAACAAGGAGCTAGTGGAAGCAGGATTCTACTATTCGCCTATAAAGAGAACCACTAATCGTATCACTTGTGCTTATTGTCAGAAATCAACTACCGTCAAGAAGAATCTGAGTGTTAAGGAGATAGTATCCGATCATTCCAAATGCAGCATAAGATGTCCGATGGCTTGTCTTTTAAATCTATACAACTCATGTTGTGGTCTTCTTGATGATGAAATAAAAAAATGCTGGGCCAAATCGAAATTTCGAGATCCATTCAATCAAGATTCTGTCAAGCTTCGGGCTAATTTTTTCAAAAACTTCCCCTTGGATGATACAGACTACCGACCGAATTCTAAATCCTTGTCCGAAGCTGGATTCATTTACCTGCCTCGTTATTTTGGAGACGATAGAGTGGTTTGTGCTTATTGTCATTGTGCTCTAGATTCATGGGATCAACAAGACGATCCAATTGAGGAGCATTTGAGCAATAATTCAAGCTATTGTTATTTTTTGGATAAGTATGTGGAAAGGAAGCAAGGTGAGAGCAAACATGCGGAAAAATCACTCTTTGATGAATCTTTACATTTGGATGAGTATGATTATGATATTGCAAGAGGTGATATAGAAGAGAATAGAGAAGAACCCCCCTTGACAAAGCAAGATGCCGATAGAGGAAATGACTCAAAACCAAAACAGAGTTTCCATGAACGAACATACGTCAAAGAGGATCCAAACTTGAAATATTGGAAAAAATTACCAGACGAAGATTTATTGCAGGAGTTTATTCAAGTTTCGAAGCATGCAAATGGTGAAACAGGTGCGGGTGCAGTTGAGACAAAGTCGACAAATGCGCATATTATTAACGATAAGCAAGATGATAGAAGTGAGGGAGGAAATGTGGGTGATAAGAATGGTGGGGGAACTCCAGGAGCGGGTAATTTGCCTGATATTGATAATGGAGAAAAGGATTTCGGACACCCCGATTCCAACAATGAAATGCCAATGGACGACATCAATAGCATAGAGATGGTTGAGCCAGATCAAAAAGATAGCATTGTGAAATCTTCTAATGAAAGCGCTCACAAAGAAGATGAAGACAGCATAGATTCAAACTCAAATGATGACTATGACCCCACTTCTGACTCATTTGAACCTTCAAATGATCGAGATGAATCTATAATTGAGTTTAAACCAAAGAAGACCAAAAAAGAAACACTTCAAGAAGATCGAATTGAGAAGAAGTTTATGTTGCAACCTGATGAGCCCAAAAAGCGATCTGGCGAAAGCTTGTCACCCACACGTCGCAAGAAAATGATTAAGCGAACCACAGCAGTACCTGTTTTTGAAGATAGCTCTATTGATCAAGACTATGATGAAGCTCACATTGCCAAATTAGAAAAAAACATTGTCAAACAAAGCATGTTTTTACCTATGGAGGACAAAAGTTTTGAACAACCAGAGGTTTTCACATCACCAATGCGCATGTCACCCACCAAACTACCAGAACTGGCTAAGAAAACTGATTCTATCAAGCCTAGTATTTTTGATCTGTCCTGTGATATCACTAATGAGGATTTGAGAAAGCTGAAACTAGCCGAGGTGTACTCCGTTAATGGTAGAAAAGAGGACTCCAAAGTGTCTAGTGACGAAACCAACAGTCTAGGATCAATGAATTCAAAGGATAAAAAGGCTAGTGTACATGATACCCATACCGATGTGAGACCAGAAGTTGAAGCTAATGCAATCACTAAAGACGAGCCCCATAGGACAAATCAAGTCCAATTGGAAATTAAAACCATTCAAGCATCCAATACAGTCAACAATTCTTTAACCGATGTAAAGCTCATGAATGGTAATGATAACAGCTTGGAAGGAGTGGATAATCTTGGGGCCGAAGCCGACGTCAAAGATGAAGAGTTTATGACTGAGAAAGTACAAAAATCGAGCTTTTCACGTGAAAGCTTTATTCAACAGCAAGCGAAGGGCCCCAAAAATTCACACGTTAGTCATGAAAACAAAATAATCGAACATGAATTTATCGGTGGTAATGTATTTCAAAGATCAGTAACCCACCCTGAATCTTTACACGACAACGACTCTGAACTGGATTACTCTGATTATCTCAACGAAATTAATGAGATGGACAAACATTTCGAGATTGAAGACAATGTGAAGGAAAAAACTATTAAGGCTGAATCGAAGCAAGCAGATACATCTCTGTTAGAACAAGATACTGGAGACGCTAGTGGTCAACTTAATTGGGAACAACTGTCAAAGAATGTCGCAAACATTCTAGGTTCACCAGATAAAGTGCTAATTAAATCAGTCAAGGAAGAGCTGCAGCAAATCAATGAGACTACCAAGCCTTCTTCAATTGAGACTCTTGAGGTGAACAAAATGCTCAGGTCCAATACTGGAACTTCCCAACCTCATGACGGCAGTCTCAGCGATCATCACTTAGATGTGAATGCCTTAGAACGTATACTCACACCTGAGTTGGACCATTCTTCAGCTGATGCAAAAACGTCAACAGAGAAGGCACCTTCAACTGATGCTTTGAATGAGAGTAAGCTCGTGATAAATGACTTCATGCACGAAACCCGTAAAGAATCCACAAGGGTAATTTCAGCAAATGATCAACTCAGCGAATCAGAAGGAACGAATGATACATCAAACCTGACAGGTCCTCTAGCAATGGACTCATTTTTAAACGACGAAAACGATAATGCAGCAGAAGGAACACAATCTATAGCTGCACTCGAATGGGAGGCAAAATCCATGCAGCAATTTGTACAACAAATGCAAGATTTGGACAATAGTTCAAAAGAACTCAAAATGCTAGCTGGCTCCAAATATGACCTCCACAACGATCTAGATGGCGATTTAACTAGATTCATTGCTGAGATGCCAGAAGAGGAGGAGCAAATGACTATTGAACAATGGTTGGAACATTGTGCCATCAATTGTAAGGACATAGTAGCCCAATCAATGAAGGAGATGAATCAGTATATTCTTGATGAATACGACCGTGCCATAAAAACTTTAGAATCGTTGGAGGAAAGCTGATTCTGAGCGAAGGTTGGGTTTATACGCTCTTCTTTTCTCAAATAGTGTAATTTTCAATGCTATTAACTCTTGTCCATTATGTTCTATCATGTAAGTACACCCTGACTGTCCTTTTTCAAAATATGCACTCCACAAATGAATCTCTGCAAATTGGTTGCGCAATGTAAAATTCGTAAATTATCGATCCACTGAATTCTATTAAATCCATGCAACAAAATCTTTTGTGATACAATTGATTGACAACGCTCCAATTTTGATTTGTTATCGCCACGCAATTATACTGAGCCAAAGAAGAAGGCAGCACTGAAAAGAGCCTTATCGATATATTTGTTTTTCAAGAGAAGATGTCGTTTTGGCCGTTTAACAATTCTTCACTGAGCAACAATACGTTGTTAAAATTTTTGGATTCGATTCATGATCTTTCATCAGTGAGTGTTGATGATATTGTCAAGGATCAAACCTTAGTTCAAGAATTGCTCAATGAATTGCATACTGTTAAAGGGAACATCAACAAGGGAGGCAATTTCCTATTCGCACAGTCCAATCCCGATTCCACTCATGCATTGTCAGACTCGGCGTCTTTGAATTCACAAAATAATGACAATAATAATAGTGGGTCAAATAAAGAGTCAAAGGGAATCAAATTGATTGAGCTTTTGATACAACCACATATTTTATCAGGACTCATTGAAATTTTAGAGAATAGTGTCGACTTTTTTTATCAACAAGGTCTAAAGGAGGAGGAGAATATCAAAAAGGCATTAGCAGAGCATACACCAGCAACTGATTTAGAAGAAGTGGATGAGATAAAGGAGGCAAAAGGTGAAGACAAAGATGAAGTATTTCGCAGATCAGTTCAAGCTACGGCTGATATTCTTTCATTTGATATATCAATCATCTCTAGCAGAATAATCGAGACACCCAATCTTATCAACAAACTATGGCTGATATTAAAATTGGAGCATTTAGAGGAAAACTACCCAAGTGTATCTTATCTCGTGCATATATTAGATCAATTACTAGAGTTTAATAGTATTGAGCTTTTAAACTTTATCAGACGGCAAGATGATCTCGTGGACACATTCTTGGCCAAGATAGAGGTTCCAGCAATAATGGACTACTTTTTTCGAATAATTCAAACAGATAAACCAGACTCACCGACAGGAATTCTTGACACCATTGCACAACAAGATGTTATTCTAAAGTTGGTCGACATTTTGAAACCTCAGCCCGTGCAATTTGACAATACACCATACATTCCTGACCATCAGCTATACTTTCGACAAAGCTCTGCTACAGACTTTTTGAAAGCTTTGATTACAATATCATCTAATGCTGCTTTGGCTGTTGTAATGGAGACAAATATAGGACCTAATCAGTTAACGCGACAATTGGTGTCGCCAGAAGTAGTGAACATCATTGTACACGAGATCATGTTGCAAAAAGTGCAAGGGAAAAGTGGCAAAACTCAAACCAATAAACACGGAATCAATAACTGTGTCAGCATAGTCATTGAACTTATTAGGAAGAACAATTCTGACTATGACTTGAACTGTGGCTCATACAGTTCTTTACTTCAAAATGGCGATGGAGGTCCTGGTGAAATAAACTCATATGTCATGTTTCAGTGGCTTAAAGATTTTGAACAAAACCCACCTGGACCTAGAGATCCCATTTATTTGGGAGATATGTTAGAGATTTTCTCTGTTAACTTGCATAGATTCGAGGAATTACTAGAGACAGAACCAATACCACCCAATGGGGTGACATCAGACATCTTGGGCTTCACGAGGTTCAAAATATCTGAGCTTATTGCCGAGCTTCTTCATTGTTCCAATATGACTTTGTTGAACTCTAAAAAGATTAGAAAAATAATTAGCATAAGAGACCATATTCGATTACAACAATCAAAGCGTTTAAAGAAAGCTTTAGATGAAAAGATTGCATTTGTGGAATCTCCAAATATTCAGGATGTCACTTCTGGGTTAGATGATGTGTCATTAGATGATGTTCAATTTGCTGATGAAGACAAGCATGATTATTCCAATTTGATTAAAAACATAGAGTCAATTGAAGATTCAGAAGATGAAGAGCCTTCCATATCACCAGAAAACCCATTTGTCTGTGAAGAAAGAAACAAAGCAATCAGGCTGGATCCTTGTGTAGGGGACCTTTTCAAAATCAAACTCATTGACCTGAAAGTTTTGTTAAGTATTGTAAGCAAATTCACCAAGTACGAATGGAACAATTTTTTCCATAACGTGGTCTTTGACTTGGTGCAACAGATATTCAATGGAAAACTCAACTCATATAACTCTTTTTTAATAGTGGAACTATTCAAAAAAGACCAATGTGATTTGACGGATCTAATAGTGAGATCCTATGAAAACGAAGTTGAACCTCGACCAGGCTATATGGGACATTTGATTCTTATTGGGGAGGAAATTGTCAAGTTCACCTCGTTGTACAAGCCCGATCTTATATCCCACACGATAGTTGAAGCCATACTGAGCGAGAAATGGAATTGGTTTGTTAATGATATCTTGACAAAAACGAGGGAGGTTTACAATGTAGTCTTGGGTGCTGACGAAGGAGACACATTTGACAACACAGATGACTATGTAGACCCAGATGAACCAAAGAAAATCATCCTCGGTGACACTTCCAATCATGAAGAGTTTGTCCATGACGGTGAGAATGAAGACGAGGATGAAGATATGGATGGGCCCAAAGTTGCTGATGTCGAGGTGGGGAAAATGACCCCGAGTGGTGATATAACCCAACATGCTGTGGATGAGGATGAAGAACTAGGCGATCCATTAGAAAACAATGACGTAGATCATTTATCAGGAAGTTCATCTGATGAAGATGAGGAAGACGACGGGAACGTATTACGAAGAGTGCCCAATCATAATGAGTAATTAATTTATACAGAAACGAACATCTATTTCTTTCTACTATATACTACTGTTCCATTTGGCAATTCCATTTTCTTTCCTTTATTCTTTTTCTTTTTAACCTGTTCTGTCTGACTTTGCTTTTGATTACTGGAATGCGGCTTCTTATACGTGACTGTTGTGTTTATTGGTGTTAACACCTTTCCTAATGTCAAATTGTACAACCCTGCTGGTATCTTGAAGATTAACGTGTCTTTGAATGTTGGATTCACGTTGATATCGTACTCGTCAATAAGATGTAGTCCTTCATCGTTCTCAATATAGATATCTCCTGTGCTTTTGACAATGAAAGTGGTATTGTTTGCCTCATTAACTAATTTTCTATCTGAACCATCCGAAGGTGGTACTATAGAGCCGCCCCAAGCTTGGTTTTTGATTTGATTCTTGTACTCTGCAATCCTTTTGAACGACTGTCTTCTGTTGATTTTCAAAGCAAAATAATGCAACACACCGACAAGGATATAAATCACAATCACCGTCAAAATCAACCCAGGACGAAACTTGGAATAGTAATATCCTGTTCCCTTCCATTTTGGAAAACCTTTGTCGAGAAAGTAGTCATACCTCTCTTTTCTTGAGACATCTCTTAAAATATTGTTGACTGATGACAAGACAGCATACTTTTCTTCCGCTTTCTTTCTTGCAGCATTAGAGCTGAACTTGTCAGGATGCAATGTTTTTGACAATTTCCTATACGCCTTTTTGATCTCCATTGGCGTTGATTTCGGTCCTCTTGTTAAATTAAACCATTGGTAAAAAGTTACATCTGGACCCAACACTTGACGAACTTTGTCATTGAGTTTGAAGATTTCATAGTCTTCTGGGCTCCAGGCACTCACTATGCTAATAGTGAGAAGAATTAAGAATAAGAGCTTCATTGCGAATGTTGACGAAGTTACAAACAGGACGAAGGGCTTGTGTTTAAAATTTTCAAGTGTATAGCGTTAGCCGCAGCCATTTCATTTCGCGTGTCATTTTTCATTTTTGAAAATTTGTGTGAACACATCATCTATCTTAACTTTACAACTATACACAAATCAGTCAATTAGCCCCTTTCAGATGTCGTTGTATCCACTTACTTTTAAGCAGAGACTACTATTGTTTTACAATGTTGCATCTACGACCCTTTGGTTTTGTTGTTTCGTTAGGTTTTTGATTCTACTACCATTGGTGGGAAGACGCTTTCTCCCAGGAGGGATTGCAGATTTCTTTCACGTGGTTGCTGTGACTTCCCTTATTGGAAATTTATTGCTTTTGTCCTTGAACACGACGAAATGGAAGTCACAATTATGGCCATTATTGAATGGTGTCAAAATGATATGGATTTGCTACGGAGTTATATTTCCTCACCCAAAAATTGCCAAACATACGTCCTATTCGTTTCTCATAACGGCTTGGTGTTTACAGTATATTATTCATTATAGCTACCATGCATTCAGAGTTAAAACAAGGATATCACCATTTTTTTTGTTTTGGTTGCAATACAACAATTTTTACATCGTGTATCCATTGTCGGTAATAGCCGAAATGATACAGGTATTTTTAAGCTTGTCGTTTGTCGCCGAAGATTCTTACCATGAATTGGTGTTGAAGGCATTGTTTGTGGGATACATTCCTGTTGCGTACTTCACATGGGGTCATCTCAAGTCAAGAAGAAATACCAAATACACAGAAGTTTTAAAGAGAAGACAAGTGAGGTCTAATATTGAAATGACTACCAATGTATCAACATCATCTGTATCAAGAAGGGAAACCAACTCGTAAATAGATCTGTAACTATAGGCATTCCGTTCTTGGTAAGGTGCGGCTTTGAGGATCTAACGCTTTTTTTTTTTCACTTTTTTCATGTCATTTGAAACCACCATAGTCAACTACACTATACACTCCGTTCACAATGATTACGAAGTACTTTGCAAATGTGCTGGTGAAATTTAATCCATTCAGCACGGGAGCAAAAAGTGCTAGGATTTTTCTTTCCCGCATGCCATCCACGGCAAAGATAGACTTCAAACTCTTGAATAACCCATCTGATCAACAAGAGATTAAAGTAGCGTTCAAAGATAAACATGTAATGACTGTTGACCCTAGCACTATGACCGTGGCTGATTTGGGAGATTATTTTGATTCACACTCGAGAAAGTTGGCGATCAAGGATTCCATTCAAGAGTAAAATAAGAACTACATTGGATTTGGAACTGGATTGTATTGATGAGGGCTGAAGAGTTATCTAAATCCTATTATGAACAAAAACTCTATATTGAACAATATATAGGCATGTATATACATTAATAGAAGTTTTGAAACCATTCAGGAACTAGCTTGTTGAAAACTCGCAACTCTTCTTCACCAGTGACAGATTCCATGCTCAAATGAGAATCCATTAGTTCAGGTTCCCTCTTAAAATATAGTTTGAAAACATGGGGTTTGTCTTCATCAAACTGTTTCTGACACAACCAATTAATCACAATGTTGTACCACTGAAAGATGTGCTTCGGTTTTATAGAATACGGATGCGTTAGGAATATAGGCAATTTGTCTAACATTCCCGTTAGCTCGAACTCAGTATATTTTTTGATTGAAACTAGCTTAAAGTCTGTTGATCGAAAGCCAATGGCAGAATAATTACACGAGATGAATTTGTTCTGACAGTACAATGCCATCAACTTCCACTGAAGCTTGTTCGCAGTTTTGAGCTTGTCATCAAGAAGGGTTGGATGTGTTTTTAATTCTACGTAGCTGTGTAACCCTGGACTTCCTGGTAATGCACAATCAATTTCAGCCGAGTAGGTGACACTAGTTTTACCCAGAGTGTGTTGTACTACTGTATGAAACAGTGAATTCGAATCATGCGGACCTCTTTCAGTCACCACTTTTTCGAACTTGAAGCCGCTATATTGGCACATTTTCTGATGGCTCCCCAGGGCCACCTCCAACTCTTTCTCCCAATCATATGCGAATATAACCAAATCGCGCCAGTATACAACATCGAAACTAATCGGCTGTTTATTCAACGGGATACACATTAGCTTCATTAGATGCCGCCTCATAGTGAGAACCTTTAGTTCATCTCGTGATAGCCTATTGCTTTCAATTAAATGTTGCAATGATTTGAATAAGTCGTTTAACAGGTACACATCGTTCAAATCTGGTGGCACGAACTCATCGAATCCTTCCGTAAGACAAGTGCCTATGATTGGGGGTCGGGCTTTCTTTTTGCCTTTTTCTTTCTTCTCCTTTTTATCCTTGGCACCAAATGGTATCCTAACCTCATCGAGGCCACTAATATCAGCAAACTTTAATCTTTTCTCATCCTTGGAGTAGTAGCATAGCTCCTCGGGATTGCAGGCAAATGCTTGTCGTTCCTCTAAAATCTCATTCAATTCATCTTCATTAGCAATTTTGACCCCGTTGACTATATTTTCAAACAATGAGAGCTTAAGTTTGTTTAGCATCTCATTGATTCAAGAATATCCTCTTCTAACGCGAAAATTAAAATCCGACATCCAAAAAACTCCATCAACTCCAGGAAACCACTTTAACTATATTCGTCATGATATTCACATCCAGCAAGTTACTCCTAAGACGAAAACTGTCCAGATTATTACCCCAAAACTTTCTTTCTTGCAAGCGTTTCAATTCGGATTATGCTCCTCCAATCAGCTCATTTTCGTACATTCATGATGATGCCCTCTCTGACATGAAGAAAGAAGAGATTGCCAAACATATGCAAAATCTAGGTCCGTTTCCTAACTACTCCAATATTCTAAACCCCCAACATTTTTATCAGAACAAAGTTCTTCTAGATTACTCAAAAAAGCATCCACATCCAGTATCCTTGCGACAATTGGCTGGCTATGGCAATACATTAACAAAACAAAAAATCATCAATAGTGCCAACTTTGTTCGAGTAGAGCTTCCTATAAGATTAACAATGAGAATACGCGATCTACAGGTGTTACCTTTTGGAGTGGTCAATAATTTCCATATGGCACAAATTTATGAAAGTTATTACCATCTGTTTAATGCTTTTCGCAAGATTGACAAGATAAACACGATCGAAGAGAACGAGAAGTTCTGTGCTGTATTGTCTACTTTGCTCGATGACCATACTTTTAACTTGTCTCACTTGATGATGGGAGCGTTGGAGGTGTCAATCGCTGAAAGTTTACCACAAGAGCAATTGGATTCGTTTATGAGTAGCATGTTGAGATCAAGAATTAGTAGACGACTCATTGTTGAGGAGCATTTGTCATTAAGTGAAAATTATCGCAAAAAACCGTATGATAAGAAGCCGCCCCATTATCTAGGGGAGATTTTTCAAAATTGCAAAGCCGTTGATCATTTTAATGATGTGGCGAAAAAGGTTAAAGAGTCTTTGTGTCACCAATATCCTCAAGCTAAACAATTGCCGAAATTGGAAATAGACGGTGATCTAGACTGCGAATTTCAATTTATGGTGCCTCATTTGCATTATATGTTACACGAAATACTTCGCAATTCTTTTGAAGCGACTCTAAACACATCAAAAGGGGAAACTCTACCCCCCGTCAAAGTGACCATTATTGATCTGAAACAAGACGTCATTTTTAGAATATCGGACCAGGGAGGAGGACTTCATCACGACAACTTGAAGCTGGTCTGGTCATTCGGTAAGTCACCTGAATTGGCAAGAAAGAGTTTAGCTAATTTTCATCGTATACCAGGACTACAATTGTATTCAAACTTGCAGGTTACTGCATCGGGCTCTTCGGTTGTGAAACCAAAAGAGGCTAATACCAATGATAATGATGTAGAATGGACATCAGGAAAGAAAAGGTCAACCTTGGAGGATCTCATGGCAAGACCTCACGAATTCAAATTGGGCATGGGGTTGCCAATGTGTTCTGTTTATGCGGATTATTGGAATGGGGCTTTACAAATGAATTCGTTGGAAGGATATGGCAGCGACACTTCACTAACCTTGAAGAAGTTGGGGTACCATAGTAATGTCATACAACTTGACAGGGCATGAGACTGGTACTAATGAGACATCTGTAGTTGTGTATTGTATTGTGAACGGTGTAAAATGTGGAATTATTAATGTACTGCTTTCATCCCGAAATAAGAAGTCCGGA
Organism: Candida orthopsilosis Co 90-125; assembly: GCF_000315875.1. NCBI lineage: Eukaryota > Fungi > Ascomycota > Pichiomycetes > Serinales > Debaryomycetaceae > Lodderomyces > Lodderomyces orthopsilosis. The sequence continues at coordinate 672,036 of NC_018297.1, forward strand.
GTTGTATGTGTCGGAGATATGGCATCAGAACATTGCCGTACTTCTATTCCGAAATTGGAGCTTTACAGCTGAAGAGACTCTCCTTTAATTTTTTCCGAATTGGGTGATAAGTAGAGAGGATACCTCAAAAAGGTTGCTTTCCTCCCTTTTGTTCAAATTCTCGTTTATGTGTTATTCCCCCCACACAAAAAATAATTTAACCTTTAGTTGGGTGGGTGGTGAAGAGAGAGAGGCATTTTTTAATACAAGATAAAATCACTCGGTTAAGAAAAAGTTTCCTTAGTATCAAAAGTATCTAAAAATACAATAATTCCTGTTTGTGTATCAGAGAATGCGAGGCAAGACTAATTACTACTGGCTTATACTTTCCGGAGTTGGTCTGCCTTCTCAATTGGGTACTTTTTAGATCCGAGTTATATTTTTCGTGTACGGAATTGACGTTCAAACATAGTCAATTAAAACAATGTAGTACACAATACCAGCGCTTTTAATCCTAAGGTCTTTACCAAGAATTATGCACTGCTATTGGGCTGAAGAATCTCGGTGGGTTAAACCCATTGCGCTAAAATTAACACGACTTACAGAATTACGTGATTATTGCAACTTTAAATTTCCACAAAGAAAAAGGGGTAGAGAGGGGAAGCCTATGGGGATATAAATACTGGGGTAAATAACCACCTTAAAAAGAGTTATTCACTTCTGTACTGGAATCAATTTT
>NC_018297.1:673011-782580 GCF_000315875.1 Candida orthopsilosis Co 90-125
GAAAGCACGCCGAAGAAGAAAAGAAGTTGTTGGGAACTATCGAGAACGAATTGGGTATTCGTCAATTCGTTGAAGAAAATGGTTATGATTTAGTTTCAACTACCGATAAGGACAGAGAAGGATCTGCATTTGACTCCAACTTGGAAGATGCTGAGATTGTCATTACAACCCCTTTCTACCCAGCCTACTTGACTAAAGAAAGAATCGCTAAGGCTCCAAAGTTGAAGGTTGCCATCACTGCCGGTGTTGGCTCTGACCATGTTGACTTGAATGCTGCAAACGAAAAAGGAATTTCTGTTTTGGAAGTCACTGGATCCAATGTTCAATCAGTTGCTGAACACGTTGTTATGTCAATGCTCATCTTGATTAGAAACTACAACATTGGACACTTGCAAGCTACTTCAGGTGGTTGGGATGTTGCTGCTGTTGCCAAACAAGAGTACGACTTGGAAGGTAAAGTTGTTGCTACTGTTGGTGCTGGAAGAATTGGATACCGTGTATTGGAAAGATTAGTCCCATTCAATGTCAAAAAATTGTTGTACTACGACTACCAACCATTGCCAGCTGAAGCAGAAGAAAAATTAAATAAAGCATCAAAATTATACAACAACGTTGACGTCATCGTTGAGAGAGTTGAAAGCTTGGAGGACATGGTTTCTCAAGCTGATATCGTCACTGTTAACTGTCCGTTGCATGAGCAAACAAGAGGATTATTTGACAAGACTTTAATCTCTAAAATGAAAAAGGGTTCTTATCTTGTCAACACCGCAAGAGGTGCTATTTGTGATGCTGATGCTGTTGTAGAAGCTTTGGAGTCTGGCCATATTGCTGGTTACGCTGGTGATGTCTGGAACGTTCAACCTGCACCAAAGGATCACCCATGGAGAAAGATGCACAATCCATACGGTCCAGAATACGGTAACGGTATGACTCTTCATGTTTCTGGAACTTCATTGGATGCTCAAGCTAGATACGCTGCTGGTGTCAAACAAATCTTGACCGAATACTTCAACAAAAGTTACAATTACAGACCACAAGACATTATCTGTATCGATGGTGACTATGCTACTAAAGCTTACGGCCAACGTGACAAAAAGTAAATATCATGCAATTTATATGTAGTTTTCGAAATGAATTACGATTAAAAGTTTTTAAAGCAGAGTCGTTGTAATCTTTGAAATCAAAGTGTCTTTAAGCTCACAAGACTTAAGAGTGTAAGACGTTGCCTCTTGCCCATCAAAATGCCCCGTTGAATTTTAAAATTTCGTAAAATCTTCCATTACCAGAAGAGTTATGAGACAATTTGAAGTAAATTTGCGTGACACGACTTTGTGTAACGTACAAAATTTTGCGTCTATTTAAATTGTTTTGCAGTTTCGTATTTGAAAGATTTAGCACAATGAAACAATTAAGGCTTCTGCTTTTGAGACAAAAGAGTTGTTCTATATCTCTGGTGAATGTAAACTGTGCTATATGATTGATATTTCGTTTCTAGCAATGAGCCAAAATTTAGGATGTAATACACAGATCCTAAACTTTTGTAGATTCGAGAGAAAATACCCTGAACTATTTCAAGAGTTAGAGCAATAACATTATGCCAAGCACAGAAAATTTATTCAAAAATATGTCCACATAAACTGTCTAAACCAATTAATGATTTGATTTACTTTGGGACTTTCTTAGCATCGTCACGTTGACCATAAGCTTTAGTAGCATAGTGACCATCGATACAAATGACATCTTGTGGTCTGTAATTGTAGGTCTTGTCAAAGTATTGAGTCAAGATTTGCTTAACACCAGCAGCGTATCTAGCTTGAGCATCCAATGAAGTACCCGAGACGTGAATGGTCATGGCATTACCGTATTCTGGACCGTATGGATTGTGCATCTTTCTCCATGGGTGATCCTTTGGTGCAGGTTGAACGTTCCAGACATCGCCACCATATCCACCAAGGTGGCCTGATTCCAAAGCTTCTACAACAGCATCAGCATCACAGATAGCACCCCTGGCAGTGTCAACTAAGTAAGCACCTTTCTTCATTTTGGAGATTAAAGCTTTATCAAACAAACCTTTTGTCTTTTCGTGCAACGGACAATTGATGGTGACAATATCAGCCTCGGAAACCAAAGCTTCTAAACTATCTACTTTTTCAACAATGGTGTCAACGTTGTTGTATAATTTTGATGCTTTATTTAATTTTTCTTCTGCTTCAGCTGGCAATGGTTGGTAGTCGTAGTACAACAATTTTTTGACATTGAATGGAACCAATCTTTCCAATACACGGTATCCAATTCTTCCAGCACCAACAGTAGCAACAACTTTACCTTCCAAGTCGTACTCTTGTTTGGCAACAGCAGCAACATCCCAACCACCTGAAGTAGCTTGCAAGTGTCCAATGTTGTAGTTTCTAATCAAAACAAGCATGGTCATGACAGCATGTTCAGCGACTGATTGAACATTGGATCCAGTGACTTCCAAAACTGCAATACCTCTTTCATTGGCAGCGTTCAAGTCAACATGGTCAGAACCAACACCGGCAGTGACAGCAACCTTCAACTTTGGAGCCTTAGCGATTCTTTCTTTAGTCAAGTAGGCTGGGTAGAAAGGGGTTGTAATGACAATCTCAGCATCTTCCAAGTTGGAGTCAAATGCAGAGTCAACTTTGTCCTTGTCAGTAGTTGCAACCAAGTCGTAACCGTGGTCTTCAATGAATTGACGAATACCCAATTCGTTTTCAATAGCACCCAACAACTTCTTTTCTTCTTGAGCATGCTTCCCACCAGCATAAAGAACTAATAAAACCTTTGGTCTACCCATTTTTGATTATTTGTATAGCGTATTTGTTTAAGTTATAGTAATGTAGAAATTGATTCCAGTACAGAAGTGAAAATGATATATTCGCAAATTCAAGGGGAATTTCATGGTAAATTTATAGTAAATTGAGCTGTTAGTAAACCCCTCAACTCACCCTTTCTTGTAAGGCATATTGCAGTCGTTATACCAAATTCGAATTCCCTCGAATTAATTCGAATCTTTCTATGCACCTTGTGTAATTGCAACTCCGAGTGAAAAAAACAGAGACAAACAAAAACGATAGCAATGATTAAAAAAGATCTTTGTACACGCCCATATCAAAAAATGGGCCCAGATAACACTGTTTAGAACTAAGGTGATCGTGCAATTGTAATCACTTATGTTCAAGTCTCGCCTTGTTTTGTACAGTACCATTGAGTAATTTTCCATACTTTAGTGGGGATTGAATATAACCACAACCGAATAATATTTTTCTTTAAGCTGATTCTTCGTGCGATTTTATTTTCCTCCCGCTTTCTTCTTAGAACGCGGGGAGCGAAAAAGATTTCTTTTACTACAATACAATAATATCGCGGAAAGGAGAAGAATATACAAAAACTGGCACATATGAATAGAATCCTACAGTTAAAAATAACACCCTTTTGGATAAACATTCACCTTCATTCTATTCCAATAATGCTTTGAGCTCTTTGATTTTGTACAATATTCCACCTAGAATTTCTGTAGTTCTTGTCGATGACGAGCTCTTGTGACAAAACCTCAGTGTGATACACATGGAACGAATGCGATTGACTTGAAACCAATAAAAATAAATTGCTTGAGTTGCTTCCTACAGGTTATGCTAGACAAAATTGATCAGTCACAGGCATATTAAACTTTTTTTGAACACATTCAATTCATTTGCTATGAGAAAACAATTTACTCGAGTATGTCATTAATTTCTCATCAAACTAGGATCAGAATTCATACAGGAATAGACTTTGACATGCTAATTTGATTTACTTACAAAATGCATGCTATCTGGAATAACACTGGGCTTCTTTAATTCCATATAGGCAAAATGGAACTCTACATCTATTTTCGTGAAATTGAAATACACGACATAGAGTATATGACAAAACCGATTTGGCTTTGATTTTGTGTAACATTTATTTATCAGATCAACCAGCCATTTTTTCGATTTTCGTATTGTTGTGTTGATCTGGAACCAGAAAAGATGATTTGAAATCAAATCACTCATGATTGCTTTCATCGCTTCAAGCTCAACTAGCTAGCACTTCAAAGTTACAGTGTTTATTTACATCTGTTCAAATCAAAAATTAGAAGAACCTCACAAATCACGAAATGATGAATGTCACGAGTAATGGATACTATACAACGCAATATCTAAACCAACAGCAGAGGCGGCCCAGACAATACTTCCAATATGTTGAAAAGGAGAGTTATCAAACGCCGCGTACACCTCATGAGAACCTTCAGTCTTTGCCAGCTCAAAAATACAATCGTAATGAAAGAAAGCCCATTATGCGGAACATTCGTCCTAGACGAGAACAACCCACAAACCTGAATCCATCTGATCCATCCAAATCACTTAATGCAACCAATTCAAAACAAATAATGGAAGTTGATGTGGACCCAGAAGATCAGCTTGAAGAAGAACCCACCCCAGCAGAATTGAAGCAAATTCATGAAGACAACATAATAGTCATACCTATTGAGGAACCAAAGCAGCCACAAAAAGATCAAAAGCTCAGGTCCAGCCCACGAAAGAATAAAAATGACGACTACTACTTGAAACAGAAACAACGTTACGACGAAGCTAAGGAAATCAAACCAAAATTGTACACCCACAAGACTTTTCGTGAGGTCTTTACTGACAAGCAAGAAAATCAGAAAAAGTACAATCCAATTGACACTGTATTTGAGCAAAGCGATGATCTTACCGGAAGCAGCAAAACAAATGCCAAATTATCTGCCTTTTTGAAAAGTATCAAAGTGATCAAGGATGACTATAATAATTACAACTATTATGATCATCGAAAGAGGAAAAATGTAGAAAGAGACGTTTTTGTGAGTGAAGAAAGTGATGATGATGAAGCCGAAGAGACAATGGAACAGGAGGAAAGTAGCGAAGTAGATGACACTGGAAATATATCAAAAAAGAAGAAAAAGCAGGAGTTCAAAACTATATGGAGGAAAAAGCTCAACCGGGCCAAGAAGAAGTTGGGTAAAGATTTTGATTCTCACCTAAATGGAAATAGTGAGCAAGATATGTCTTCTGAGGCATCACTAATCGAGGAAATCTTGGAAACAGATCTGAAGAATGATGCAATGGCTCAGTCCGGCAATGAATTTGCCATCACTTCAATGGTTTCCCTGAGCTTTAATTACTTATGGTCATGGTACGATTTTTATCAAAATAGAGATCAAACCCCTGGATCAAATCACAACAAAGCAATGGTTCCTTTAACCAAATCATCATTCACTCAATCTAGTGCAATAAATGACATACCAGGGCAGAGATCAAAAGGACAAATAAGGACTAGATTCGCCAATGGATCCAAACAATTATTCACCGGTTGGAACCAACCTGCAAATCGCATGTTCAAGGGTGAATCTACCGGAAATAAAGGCAGGCGAATGGTTTACCCAACAAAAAACGATACTTCTTCTTCCATCGCTCCTTCAAGTGAATTCATTGTTGAATATGACTCTAGTGATGAGGACTCAATGACACAAGAATTATATTACAATCCACAAACAAAACAACTTGAAGCTCAACCACCAACATCATCTCAATCAATGATTAGAACAAATAACACAAAGGAGGATACTTCATCATTAGCGATAGTTAGCACTTTACTCAATTTAATTAAACGAATCCATATTATGCAATTGATTTATACACCTATTGATTTCGTTGGTGAACATTTCCCCCAATTACAAACTTTGATTATTGTGTTGGAATTGGTTTTGTTTGTTTGGATATTGTATGAATTGAGTCGATTGGTTGATGCTTTGTGTATGATGGTACGGGCATTTTGCTCACCCATGATTGCTGTGGGTCGGTTCATGAATAAGATCATGTGATGACGAGATGTCTTGGAAAATGTGAATTGATGCAGGGTGAGTGAGTTAGTGGAATATGGCAATGGTGTACTGATCTGATTTTGCGGGTTTTATTGTCTTTGTACGGAATGGTCGAGATCATAAATCTGACTGTGTAAAATGATTGCAAAATAAGAGAAAAAGTTTTTTTTATTTTGGTTAAATGTAAGTTTTTTAATTGCAACATTAAAGTCACTAGAACTGTAGAACTTTTCTTACTTACCATACCGTCTATGCTCTCACTAGTCTGTATATCAACATATATTTTATGTACTAAAAAGTTATATAATAATTCAAAATTATGATGAAATGTTAGAAAGCAAATAATAATAATATATCACAAAAAAAACCTACAAATATAGAAATAAGTCAAAAAATATCTCCTTATCAGTTTGAAAAATAAGCTAGAGCACACATTCTACTTTCTTTCATCATTCTGGGTAATCGTAAGCCACCAAGCCCCCCCTTAATTGAGTCCCTCACTAAGTTTTGTTCAATCACATCGCAATCAAAATAACACATTTACATGGTTATCCCTTATATCCCCATAAGCAATATCAACTCAATTAAGTATCGTTCTCTCTATTTCTTAGCATTAATCTTGACACCTTTGATAGTAATACCAGTTTGTTCAACTGGGAATTTTCTAGGTCTGCCTCGCTTATCCTTCTTTTTCAATAATTGTTGAAAGTCTAAATCACTTAAACCTGCCAATCCATTAGCAACAAGGGCATTTTGCTGTTGCCGGATTTGTTGCTGTTGCTGGCGTTGCTTTTGCTTTTGCTTTTGTTGTTGTTTACGTTGTTGCTGGTGTTGCTGTTGGTGTTGTTGTTGCTGGTGTTGCTGTTGCTGGTGTTGCTGTTGCTGGTGTTGCTGTTGCTGGTGTTGCTGTTGCTGGTGTTGTTGTTGCTGGTGTTGCTGTTGCTGTTGCTGTTGATGGAGTTGCTGTTGTTGTTGAAGTTGTTGCTGCTGGATATGTTGTTGCAGATGAATGGCCATACTTTCGTTGTAATGTGACATGTATTCGGGTTGAGTCTCAGGGTGTAAGACTCCATTGTTAACCCCCATTGAAGTAGTATTAGTAGTAGTAGTAGTAGCAGCAACACTACTTTCTCTCAAAATTTTATTCAATTGCTTAAAATTTGGATGGGTGGAATCAATCATGGTATTAGTTGAAGGGTCAAGAATGAGTTTCTTTGGACGTCCTCTTCTTTTTTTACCATTAGCATCCACGGATTCACCTTTCACTACAGGTGAACCACCTTGTTGAATTCTCAAGGCTTCTTTTTCCAAAAGCAATCTTCTCTTTTCTTCCATCTCTTTTTTAGTAGCTCTAGGTTTTCTTGGTTTTTTAACTTTTTGATCGCCACCAGTCACAGTAGTGATACCAGGTGCAGAAGCTGCAGCTGCAGCTAGACTAGTAGCACTATTAGGAGTTGATGTACTTTGTTGAGGAAGAGTAGAGGCAACATGAGAGGATCCCGAGTGATGATGCTGTTGTTGTGCTTGTTGTGCTTGTTGATGAAACATCTGCTGTTGCTGTTGTTGAGGCAGATGGTGTTGATAGCTCAGTTGAGATTGCTGCAGACTGGGTTGTCTGTGGTGAGTTTGTTGTGGTATTGGTTGTTGTTGTTGATGTTGCTGTTGGTAATATTGGGCTTGCTGGTGATATTGTTGTTGTGGGGTAAATTTTTGCAACTGTTTAGGATCCAATTGCTGAGGATGATCATTTTGCAACTGAGTATTGAATATTTGTGGTGTTGTGGAGTGGGATGATGCGTTGTAGTAAAGGTTATTATGTCCCTGTTGATGTTGCTGCGCTTGTTGTTGTTGCGAAAGTTGGTACTGACTTGGATGTGTACCCAAACCACTTAATGATTGTATACCATAAGTTGATCTTGATGGGATTTGTACATTGGTATGACCCAATGGTGGAACGCCACGTGAATTGGTTGAAGAATTGGCAGATGTAGAGCTACCACCAACATTTCTATTGAAATAGGATGCAGGATTAGTTGTGTTTGTAATAAATGGTTGTTGTCTAGTGTTTGGAGGAGATGTCAATTGTCCTTGGGTTGGCTGTTGTTGAGGTGGTTGTGGTTGTTGTTGTGAACCTGATGATGACTGCTGTTTAGATTGCTGAGTTCCTTTATTTGATGTTGAAGAAGGGTTTGTTGTGAAGTTGGTGGAGTATCCCAGATAAGGATACATATTATTGAACATTATGACTCTTGTGTGTGTTAGTTATAGTTTTTGTTTGAGATATGTTGTGTGTATATGTATAGTGTAGTTGGGTTGTATTATAGCTGCAGTATAACTTCTGTTCTATCTTTGGTGTGTATATCTTCTCTTGTCTTCGTTATACTAATTTGATTTGATATTGTATTTCCTTTGTTTATACTTTAATATTATTGTTTACACACTGATGAGAAATCAAACAAAAAAAATTAATAAAGTAATAAATTGTTTCACTTTGTTTACTAAGGACAACTCTAACGAAACCTGCACTTTCTCTCTTGTATTCAATCTGATTAAGTAGACTGATTCACCTAAATAGCTTTGTTTGACCACAATGTATATAACCACGACTGCTACCTCAATCTGTGTGTCTGTTTGTATATATGAATTAAAAGAAAAAAAAAAAGTGACTTAAAATTTTTATTTTTTTATTTTTATTTTTTAATTTATTTTAATTTTTTTTATTTTTAAATTTAAAAATAAAAACAATAGGAAAGATGACTAAGCAATTATCTTACATTGTACGCTTTTATTACATAATCCTTATATAATATACCGTATTTTTAGCTTAGACTTTCTCAATCTTAATTACTCTTGATGAGAAAGCTACCTGTAGGGTGCACCAATTTAAAGAGGTGTAAAAAGAATACCCTACAACCACCAGTAAAGTAACAGTTGATCACTTCAACTACTCATTATACACACACACACACACTCTCTCTCTCTCTTATGGTAGTGTGAACATCCTTTTGTATATAGTCCTATATCAAATGGTTTGCAACCTTTAACTTCTTACCTGTGTCATTTTAATTTGATATTCTTAACAAATTAGCTGGGATATCATACAATTCAGCTTCCTCCAATAACGCTTTTTCAAAATAATTGATAAATTGTTTTGAATCAGACAATTTTTCATCAAATTTAACTTTAAAATTAACACTTGCTCTTGGTGTACCTACTTCAACAACAGGTGTAGTTTCATTTGGTATACCTACTAAATCATCAAAATCATTTCTTGGTGGCTGAAGTCTCCTGTTAGTTAATGGTTTAGTTATAGAATCTCCATAAAAGTTATATTTGACATCATATACTTCAAATCTCTTTCTGGTAACTGGTGCAGTAACCAATTCCTCAAATACATCATATTGATCATAAATGGAAGGTGATGGTGAATTGGCATATTGGGGGAACTTATGAGCATATGTGTCATGAATTGCCGAACTAAGTACACTTTCAAATGTTTGCTTGAAATCATTCTTGCCAAGATGTTCTTCTAATGGAGCTGAAAATTCGATTGAGAGAATATTAGTTGGTTTTGGTTTAACTTCGGTAGTTTCCTCTTTTGATTTGGTTTTACTTAAATCTTTTTCCGACTCCTTGTTGGCACTCGATTTTGCCACTACTATATTAGACAAATCCAAATGTTCTCTTGATTTAAGATACGTGGCAAGGTCAACTACTGCATCAATTGGTATAGTTCCAAGATACGCCAATACGTCCCCCTTCAATATTCTTCCATTTGGTCCAGTTGCTTGAATCTTGGCAATTGCATCTTCATGAGAAATATTATTTTCATGTAAAAGCAATTCAACAGCTGGTGAAAACTTTTGTGACGGATTAGCTTTTTGAAGTACACCAGAATCTGATGGTTTAGATTCACTGGATGGTTTTGAATCTTCATGTTTCGGTGCTGATTTCTCCTTTGTCTCTTGCTTCTTCTCTTGTGGTTTTGCTTCTTTCTCTTCTGACTTCTTCTTAGGTTGCCCCTCTTCTTTCTCCTCAACCTTTGGTTTCTCCAAAGTGCTCAAATCATCATCAACATCTGCGATATATGCAATTGGTTTTCCTACTGGTACTCCAGTAGCTCCATCACTTTCCAAAATTTCCCACAATTTTCCATCATCGGCTGCTTCAACATCAATGTTTGCTTTATCAGTTTCAACTTCCAACAATACATCCCCGGCATTATAGGTATCACCTGGTTTCACTTTCCATGACACAATTCCTCCTTCAGTCATAGTAGGTGACATGGCCGGCATCTTAAATACTGATGCAGCATATTTGAAATTAGATTGGTGGAATAAACGAACGTAGGAGGGTACTCTTGCTCTAGAAAATGCGGATCTAAGCATAATTTCAAATTTAGGATGGAATAGTTAGTTATTTATTTATTTATGCAAAAGCAGTCACGAATTGATCGTATGATGATGGGTCCAATCTTTCAATCACCGTATAAATTTTTGTTTGTCTCTGTTCAATCAAACTCTTCTTCTTGTGTTTTAATGGAGATTAATAACCGAAATAATTTTTATTCTCAAATGGTAAAGAGAAGTCCGTTGTCACAAAATATTTTGAAAGCAATGTCGCAAAAATAATGTCGTTTTTCAAGACATTGGTGTTTTCATGTCATATCATGTATTCATCATGTGACTATCTCGGGAGAAATAGGAAAGGAATTTTTTCTTTTTGAACTTTTGTTGTGCGTATGAAGCAAACAGAGCAAAAGACAGGCGATGGAATAAAGATAGCTTTTACCCCATTTTTTTAACAAACAGGAAAGGATTTACACCAAGCTTTTAGTTTTGATCTTGCTTATATATATACATGTATATATATATCATTGCTTTCGCTTCATCTCAAGCTACAAGTGCATTATCACTATCTATTCGTGTAATTTGATTTAATATACGTCTCATACTACACGTCAACAAAATAACAAGGCTGAATATTGTTCCGTTCCGGTACTTTTAAACCACATTTCCGGCTATTTCCAAAACTGGTCAAATTTATATATTCTTCACAACAGAGACCCAAAACAAAATATAGATTAGATTATACCTCATTGCCAGCTTGCATTCTACCACACCTACTACATAGAGTTACCCCCTTTTCCATACAATTTCTGCTTCGGGTCAAAAGTTTTGCAAAAACCAGACACGCAAACCGTTGTAGAAAAAAAAAATACAACCAAAAAAAAAATTTACAAATTTTAACTCGTGACTTTACTCCTAACAAAACACTTTGTCAACTGTTAAAGCACCTTGAAGGTTACTCAACTCACAACTGCGTACTCACTCACTCACTCACTCACTTCATATCAGAGCAGAATTTCTATTATCATATCTATTAATATACCACAGGCATAATCGCATATAGGTCTATTCAAAGATGTCCCTTTCCAGCATAACAAGATCCATCAACCTACGAAATATCATTTCAACCGTCAAAAAATATTCAAGATTCATAGGCCCTGGTCTAATGGTCAGTGTTGCTTTTCTAGATCCAGGAAATTATTCGACTGCAGTATCAGCAGGAAATGCATACAAATATAGTTTATTATTTTCCATACTATTATCAAATTGTCTTGCCATTTTCCTACAGACGCTAGCGGCCAAACTTGGGGCCGTTACAGGGTTAGATCTAGCAGCTAATTGCAAAGCCCATTTTCTGTTTAGGACCAATCTTGTACTATACATTATGACTGAAATCGCCATTATTGCGACTGATTTGGCTGAAGTTGTAGGTACAGCTATTGCGTTAAATATTTTGTTCAAAATTCCCTTGTTTTTAGGAGTCATTGTTACTGTTGTTGATGTATTGATTGTTTTGGCTGCATATAGACCTAAAGGTCCACTTTTATTTATTCGGATATTTGAATCATTTGTTTCAATTTTGGTTGCAGCTACTGTTGTCTGTTTTGGAATTCAATTGTATCAAGTGAGTCACGATAAGTCGATAAATTTCTCGGCTATTGAAGTACTAAAAGGCTTTCTTCCCAATGAAAATGTTGTTGATATGTCTGAAAGAGAAGGTGGAAATGGGTTATTTTTAAGTTTGGCTATATTGGGTGCCACTGTAATGCCTCATTCTTTGTATCTTGGATCTGGATTGGTACAATCGAGGTTAAAAGATTACGATATGAAGAACGGATTTTACAAACCATGGCCGAAGGGAAAGAACCATTCATCGTTATCAGCGGTAACTACAAGTGATGAAATTACCATCAATCCTGGAGAACACGAATCACATGATCAAGACTTGACGACTCCCACACCCCTAGAGGGACTCAATCTGCCTCTACCCCCTTTTGAAAAAGATGCCGATACAACCACACTTGGCGAAGATGAAGACGATAATTACAGACCATCAATCCACGCAATAAAGGACACAATGTCATACACAATCATTGAGTTGGTGGTTTCATTATTCACAGTTGCATTATTTGTCAACTCGGCCATTTTGATAGTGGCTGGTGCTACACTCAATAGCCCAAAGGTTGATTCACGTGATGATCATGATGAAGGAAATGACTCGGATTATGATTCTGAGCAAGATGACAACTACGAAAACGCCGATTTGTTCACCATTTATCACCTACTTTCCAAGCATTTATCTCCCACGGCAGGATTTGTATTTGCTTTGGCGTTGTTGTGTTCTGGTCAAAGTGCAGGTGTTGTTTGCACATTAGCTGGGCAAATGGTTTCTGAAGGGTTTTTATCATGGAGCTTACCACCCATTGCCAGAAGATTAATCACACGAGGAATGGCAATTGCACCATGTTTATTTGTTGTCACTTTCGCTGGTAGAGAGGGACTAGCAAAAACATTGAATGCAAGTCAAGTTGTATTATCTTTGCTTTTGCCAATTGTCAGTGCTCCACTAATTTGGTTCACTTGTAATAAGCATACAATGAAAGTACCCATTTATGTACGAGATGGTGATGAAGATGTTGATATTGCAACTAATTTATTTGATGACGAAATTGGAAATGTGGCTCCAATCAATACTCAAATCAATTCCAAGAGATTTACAAGTTCAGAGCCAGCTATCAGGCTTCAAGATTTGCGCAAGTCACATCCATGTGCTGGTTGGGAGGATGACGATGAAGAGGAAGATGGTAATCATCATGACCCATTGACCAGCAATTATAATGAAGAGAGCAGGCGATTGATAGGTGATGATGTACATGCGAATAATGAAACAGAAACTTTTGCTCAGTCGCATAGTACGATAAAACCAAGATCAAACTCAACTGTTCTGATTTCTAACCGGCCGGTGTCTGATTCAAGTGTGGGTTCATCATCGTCGGCTCTGCCCAATATGTTGACTACTGACACAGAAGATGAATATTTAGACGAAGAAAATTACCGAATCAAGGGTTATAAAGATTTCAGTAACTCTACATTGACATCTATATTTGCGGTCTTGATTTGGAGTTTTATTACATTGTTGAATGTGTACTTGGTGGTAAATATGGTGATAGACGCATAAGTATTTTGCATAGATTCAAAACAGGTTAAACCTAACTAAGACGTAAATTTCGTCGAAAATGTCTTCTATTATCTATAACGAATATCTAAACCCCTCGTTTTCAAAGTCGGTCATTCCCAAGAATCCATTCAATACTGCTTGCTCTTTTTGTTCTTCAGGTTGACCATTTTGCAACTTATTCTTCATCCTATTTCTTCTCATCAATACCAACCTAATACATATTGCCAACACCATAATACCACAATAGCAAGTAATTAAGCCAATAACACCACTTCTATACTTTGGTGCTTGATTTGTGTAAAAGATATTTGCACCAATGATATTACCAGCAGCATACAACAAGAACCATATACCATTTGCTATTGTGCGTTTGGAACTTCCTGACACGTTTGCATTGAGTAATATCCAACACATAATCACTGGGCCTCCAATTATAAACTGAAGAAACGCGCATCCAACTAATGACCATCTATGGTCTAGGGATATAGTGTGGATTCCAATAAGGCCAACCAATGGAGCAATACAAAATGCAAATAAAACATAGCAACGGGTGTTTTTGATAGTAAATGATACAATACCTCCAACTACGACAAACACCACCTCTATGGCGCCCAAGGGTAATTGTAATGCTGTGGCCTGGATACCAGTAAACCCAAAGCCTTTGATCAAAGCTGAGATAAAGTTTGAAGACCCACCATTGATTACACCGCAAGCTAATCCCACTGTAGCAATCATCAATACCGACACATCACATAATGCTTCAACCACTTGATATTTCTGAAACTTTTTATCCTTGACACCTTGATTATTACTAGCTATGTGTTTGATCAACACGGCTTTTTCCTCTTCGGTTAAGAACTTGGCATGCTCAGGAGAATCAGGACATAACCAAAGGAAAATCCCCGACCAAACAAGATTCATTAATCCAATCACCAAAAAGATCAATTTCCAAGGTTTAATACTAGCGTGAGTGGCATGACCTAATCCAAATCCCAATAACGCACCAACCATTGTGGCAACCCCATTAAATGATAAGAATAAACACATACGTATAGGTTGTTGCTTTATAGTGTAGAAGGACCCACATATTATCATACATGATGGACTGATACTTGCTTCAAACATCCCCAAGATGAATCTAATCACTAATGCTCCTCCGTAGTTGCTTAATCCAACATGACCAATCAAAATTATCGACCATGTAAACAACATGAAGCCAGTGTATTTAGCAACTGGAAGTCGTTGTATAATGTAATTCCCTGGAATTGCCCAAAACAAGTACCCAAAGTTGAAAATAGCAGCAACCCAAGAATACCGTTGTCCCACTAAATTCAAGTCTTCTTTGAAACTATACGCCGAAGCATAATTCAATGATAATTTATCCAAAAATTGCAATGTATATGTAATGCAAAGTAAAGGTACAATTCTCCAATCAACTTTACTCAAAACTCTTTTGTAAATCTCCAAATCTTCCTCGGTGGAGATATCTTGTGCTTTTTCATAAAGTTCATACCCAGCAGCATTGTCGCGTTCGATTTGCTCTTCAGGGATTGTAGTCACCACTTCATGGATTTTCTCGTTGTCTACGTTATTTGATGTCGACAATGAATGAGTTTCAGTCATAATGATATCTAGAAACTGCGGTTGTTGAGTTAGCTGTACCGACTTCGCATGGAGCGGGAAGTCCTTACCATATATATATATATTGTGTATTGTATTGTGTTTGTTGTTGTAGTCTCCACTTTTGATATCTTTCCGCCAATTAAGCCTCTTTGCAGCAATAATCTTGCGGCATTTACATCTGATAACCACCGCTACCAGAAAAGTTGCGTTTATTTCCTAATTGGTAAATCTCGTAATTTGCAAATACTGATAAAGAAGCAGTTAATAACGGTGAAGAGATAAACAATAAGCTTGTTATCATTTACTTTAAAATTAAGTTATTTATCAAAGTTTAGAATGATAACACTCCAAAGTAAATGCAACTTTTACATCACGCGTATCTCTATAAGGAGTATCTAAACCCCTTGTTTTCAAAATCGGTCATTCCCATAAACCCATTCAAGATTGCTTGTTCCTCTTGTTCCTTAGTCTGCTCCCCTAATTCTTTATCTCTTAATTTGTTTCTTCTCATATACGCTAATCGAATCATAATAGCTAAAAGCATACTTCCACTATAACTAGTAATCATACCGGTGATACCACTCTCATACCTTGGCGCTTGATATGCATAAAATATATTTGCTCCTATAGTGTTACCTGTAGCATACATTACAAACCATAATCCATTCGCTGTTGTCTTTTTGGAACTTCCTGAAACGTTGGCGTTCAATAGAATCCAACACATAATGATGGGTCCCCCTACAACATACTGCATGAAGGAACATCCAACCAATGACCATTTGCGTTCCAACGGGATTGTATATAAGCCAATCAATCCTCCTAACGGCCCTATACATAATGCAAATAGCACATAACATCGAGTATTTTTAACCGTAAATGAAATGATTCCACCAAGAATAAGTAACACTAATTCAACAGCACCCAACGGTAACTGTAAAGCTGTAGCTTCAATCCCATCAAAACCAAAACCCTTAATCAAAGCCGATATGAAGTTGGATGCACCACCATTGCTAACGCCCATTGCCAACCCGATTGCGGCAATCATTATCACGGTGGGGTCCATGAAAGCTTCAAGAGCTTGGTATTTTTCAAATTTCTGATCTTTAACGCCTTGATTATTGCTAGCGATGTGTTTGATCAAGATTGCTTTCTCCTCTTCAGTTAGGAATTTGGCTCCCTGAGGAGAGTCAGGACACAACCAAAGGAAGCAAATTGACCACACAAGGTTAATCAATCCAATGACGAGGAAAATTAATTGCCATTGATTTATTTTTGCATTATCAACATGTCCCAATCCAAAAGCTAACAACGCACCCAACATAGTCGCAACTCCATTGAAGGACATAAACACACTCATTCGAATTGGTTGTTGTTTCAATGTGAAAAATGTGCCACAAATCATCATACAAGAAGGGCTTATACCTGCTTCAAACATGCCCAATAAAAATCTGATCACCAAAGCACCACCATAATTTTTCAAACCTACGTGACCAATCAAGATAATTGACCACGTAAATAACATAAACCCTGTATATTTAGCAACTGGTAGCTTCTGTATAATGTAATTTGCAGGGTATGCCCAGAACAAGTAACCAAAATTGAATATAGCAGCAACCCAAGAGTATCTTTGACCTTGCAATCCTAAATCCTCTTTGAGTGTGTAAGCAGAAGCATAGTTTAAAGACAACTTGTCTAAATATTGCAACATATAAGTAATACACAACAATGGTACAATCCTACAATCCAACTTCCATCTGATTCTCTTGTATACTTCAATATCCTCCTCTTCCGAAATATCTTGTGCCTTTTCATAGAGCTCGTATCCAGTTTTGTTCAGCAAGTCAATATTTCCATGTGATAGAACGGTCTGGACCTCCGGATTCTTTTCATTATCATTGCTTGGTTTGTCTGATAAGGTCATATTGATCTTATTCGATCTAAACAGCACTTGCTGGAACGTGTAGATCACTCGTAGCTTATATAGGCCACTATGGGTTCGAGAAATCGTAAGTCTTCATCATAAATGGAGTTGGATATCCGATGACGTATATAACTTCACACAATCCACACGGGCGTACTCCATAACTGTCATTAATAAGTCATCATTTTCCCATTTTCCGACAAGAAGCCGATATTTTCAAAAATAGAATACCAGCTAATTTCTCAACTCGGTGATCAATCTCCCCGCATGGATTTAGGTTCTAAACATTAAAGTTGAAGCTGCGAGTCTCAGCTGATACTTTTGTCCCACAATCTAACCTAATTCATCAAATACCATACGAAGCTAAGCTAGGCGTGCGCGTATTTCTCATTCGGGATCATGTCATCAAAGTCATTCTTAAAAAGGGTACATTGAAAATTATGCAACCAGGAAAACAGGTCTACGATGCCATTTTTAAAAAAACCAGCCCATTAGAATAACTCATGACTCGTTTGTAGTGACAACAGTTTTTCTGATAACGTTATTCTTAACACTAATCAATCAGATCACGGGCATAGAGAGCCGTTTCTTTTAGTGCAACAAATTTTAAAAGCCACTGGATAGCTCCAGTTGAACTAGTAGCTTGTAGTTCCTTTAAAGTATAGTCCTACCCAAACATGTTTGTGAGCCGCCTTGCATGTTGCATATGATGTATATTTAAAAAGGAAATGAACCCCACAAATTGTTCAAAATGATGGACGATAATTTGTTCTGAAGATTCCAGAGATGAGTCTAGACACTAACAGATTGCCATGGCTTGACTAAATGAAGACTATCTAATCGCAATCCAGGTGAACAAAGTGCATCTAGTAGATTCAGTAATAGATCTTACTTTACAACATGACCACAACCATGAAGTATCACTATCCCATTGAAATTGACATATTTTTCTAATTCACAACCTTAATTTTCAAATGAAGTAATCGAGTGGTTGATTTCTTCAGTAGATCCATGTGTAAATCCTGAGTTCTCACCGATTGCATCTCAATATTAACTTAGTAATCAAAAGTTTACGTGAGTGTCCATAAGCGATGGTTCCAAAATGACGCCACTTTTTGTAATCCCGACCTTAATGGATCGAGCAGGGGTGGGGTTGTAACGTCAATTATTGGAGATCAAGACCTTGGGCTGGATTTTTGGGGCAACTTGTGAACAAATCTTAGTCAGTTCAGGTATTGGAAAATCGCTAAAAAGAAACAACACTATTCCATTGAGCTATATAATTGAAGCAATAAAAAAATTAACTCTTCAGGGTGTATATTGTCGTGTAGTATTGTGGATTACTCCACATCTTTGTAGGGGAGAGGTATAAAATTTCATCGCTTGAATTTTGGTGAGAAGTGCGTCTAGTAGCATTTCAAGAACTGACCAACAATTGTCCTTTGACAACTCTCATTTACAAAAGCTTTATTGTATATTCCGAGTATAAACGATATAAAAAGTCTTTTTTTTCACAATCAGACATCATAATTAGAAGCAGAGACATCACCACCTCTACCAGTCCAGTTAACGTGAACCCATTTGTCTTCTGGGACAAAGCTGGTTCCCTTACCTTTGGAGACTTGGAAAGTGTGAGCACCAAAGTAATCTCTTTGAGCTTGCAACAAGTTGGCAGGCAATTGTTCTGATCTCAAACCATCATAGAAAGCCAAAGCAGTGGAGAAGGCTGGGGTTGGGATACCTTCAGTGATGGCATGACCGAGAGCGGCTCTCCAACCAGATTGAGCTTTAGTAACAGCTTCCAAAAAGAAAGGGTGGAACAACAAGTTGTCCAAGTCTGGATTTTGTCTATAAGCAGCAGTAATTTCCTTCAAGAAAACTGATCTGATAATACATCCACCTCTCCACATCAAGGCAATGACACTGTAGTTCAATTTCCAGTTGTAGTCAGCTGAAGCTTGTCTCATTAACATGAAACCTTGGGCGTATGAGATAATCTTGGATGCATACAAAGCTTGTTCCAAGTCATCAATGAATTTTTTCTTGTCAGTAATTGGTGATTTTGAACCAACTTCTGGTCCTTTCAAGATCTTTGAAGCCTTAACTCTTTCCGGTTTCAAAGCAGAAAGACATCTTGCGAAGACAGCTTCACCAATTAAAGTGACTGGAATACCCAAATCAAGGGCGTTGATGGCAGTCCATTTACCAGTACCTTTTTGACCAGCAGTATCCAAAATCTTTTCAACAACTGGCTTGTTGTCAGTTGGATCATTGAATCTCAAAATATCTCTGGTGATTTCAATCAAGTATGAGTCCAAAACACCCTTGTTCCATTGAGCGAAAACTTCAGCGATCTCCTTATCGTCAAACTTACCAACTCTCTTCATGACATCATAAGCTTCACAAATCAATTGCATATCACCATATTCAATACCATTGTGGACCATCTTGACGTAATGACCAGCACCGGCATCACCAACCCAGTCACAGCATGGTTCCCCATCAGATTTAGCAGCAATGGCTTGGAAGATTGGCTTAATGTGTGGCCAAGCTTCTTCGTTACCACCTGGCATCAAAGATGGACCGTGTCTAGCACCTTCTTCACCACCAGAAACACCACAACCAACAAACAAGATACCCTTCTTTTTCAATTCTTCGTATCTTCTGTTACTGTCTGGGAAATGTGAATTACCACCATCAATGATAATATCACCTTTGTCCAAGTATGGCAACAATTGTTCAATGAAAGCATCAACAGCTGGACCTGCCTTAACCAACAACATAATTCTTCTTGGTCTCTTCAAGTTGTCTACCAACTCTTGAATAGAGTGAGCACCAATGATGTGCTTGTTACCTTTAGCCTCATTGTCCAAGAAATGGTCAACCTTGGAAACAGTTCTGTTGAAAGCAACAACATTGAATCCGTGGTCGGCAGCGTTAAGAATCAAGTTTTGACCCATAACGGCCAAACCAATTAAACCGAGATCACCTCTAGGAGTTATGCTGTTAGTATTATGCATAGACATATGATTAGAGATGGCAGATAGCCTTGATAAAGCACGAGTAGATGACATTGCTGGTAAGATGAATATATATAGGAACTAAAACAAAACCATTGATGGAAATTTGCGGTATATTTATGTACCAAAAATTTGAAATCGTGGGGGAATATATATTCTCTGGGGCGAGCGGATTAATTTTTTTTTCTTGCCCAAAAATCGATACTCGGTCATTCAATTGTTGGGAGCTTTTTATTTTTCCGCTGGATGTCGACAAAACTTATTTAACCGGAGCTAAGCAGAGTTAGTGCATTGCCAGGCCCCTGTTGAGTAAGATTGAATTGTCGATTCGTGTTTAGTTTGACCAATTGATTTGCCCTTGTAGTAAACTAATTGTAGTTGTCGCTAAAAAGCTGGTTTTGTCATTTCCACTGTGCTTATCAAGCTCCAAATTCATTTTTTGAATCCTGAAAACTGCCATTGACAATCAATTACATACTGTGGTTGAGCAGGAGCTTTTGAATCAGTTGACATTGTTAGTAGATATTAGTAATTGTCTATTGTATCTTTGTAGATGAAAAAGCAATTGAAAGAAGTTTGAAAAATTTTGTAAAGGTGATTTTGATTCAATTTTATATTATTACTTGTAAATTGTTGCATTTGAAAGAGAGAACGTTTAGGAAAAAAAGGTTATCAATAGCAAATATAGAAGTAGTGTACATGGAACCAAATTTAATTTTGTTGGTCAATTCCAAAATTTTGCGTTTTGTCCATTATTAGACGAGGATCAGCACCACTAGTGAACGTGCTTTATGGTCTTAAGAAGAAGCAATCTGATCTACAGCAAGTCGACGAGACTCATTTGCTTTCGTAAAACATATCTTTTAAAATAGACATCCCATTGACGTATCCCAATCGACCCACGTAAATCTTTCAAATGTCGAAAAATAAAGGAGGGGTTTGTATACAGGAAATACTTCCAGCTTTGCCCGCTACGCCGGAAATTGATCTATTGGTTATTAATTAAAGTAGCACAAATAAGCCAGTATTTGGTAAACTCTTTCTTGCAACAATTCTTATGTCCGAATAACATTGCAAAAGCATATGCAAGTGGGTTTTGACTTGAAATGTACACCTGAGAAAACATATCTAAGCGATATCGGATTACGCATTTCCGGCGAACAAAAATGGCATAAAAAATTGGGTACCCGCAATCGCAACCAGAACAATTAATAAACTGGATCTTGTTTTATATACACTCGACATTTTCAACACTTTGAATTATGACTTTGTCCTGTTCAGTAACATTTATGTTTCTAATACGAAAAAGAGTTTTGCCCCTTCTTGTATAGAAGCACCGCGCTTTTTTAACGGCTAAGAAAGTCCGAACGAGGATGCAAAAGGTGACCCCTCATGTCAAACGAGTATTAATACACCCTATTATCAATTAAACACCTGTATTGTAAAATTTAAGACTTAATTGTCTTTCCTCGCCTTCTTTTGCCCTTCTAATTGAGAGCCCAGTAGGCAAGTGAAGCAGGTGCCATTGTACGAAAGACAAATGGTGTCGAGAACCTATGTATATTAGTTTCGGTGTAGCAAGGAGTTCGTCATTTTTGTAACCCGCGGAATTGGGGGGAGTAAACAATGTCTGAATGTTGGGTCGTTGAAGCGTTTGTCCCCCTCTTTGATGTCCCCCAAAATCAATCCCCCACATAAATTCGTGTTTGCAACAAAAACTTGTACTACAAAATCACCAGAACAATCGAATCCTCCACTTCAAAATCAATGATATACGGCGATTACATTGCAACTAAATCATAAAGAGTTTCTTCCCCGCAACACTCGTTGAAACCGGCTCCTTCCTGGGGTAAATTCAACTCCACGAGTTTATCAGAAATTTTGGGAAGAAAAATCTTTGAATTTAAAATCAATTAAAATACGAAACGAAGTAGAGAAAACAAATCGATGAAAGGATAACAGCAGTACCTTGAGGTTAATATCCACAACTCTCGCCATTTCCGTATAGGCTTTGTCAATCAATTAAGCACCAGTGAACCACAGTTTATATCAGTATCTGCTATGGATTCACTATCCAATTTTCTTGTGGGCATAATTTCTTGGTATTGGAATTAATGACGCCACCACGATTAGAGCTGTATCTATTGTGGCACTACTGAAGAGAGTCACTTCAAGGTCATCATGCGTTAGTTAGCAAAGTATTAAAGAGAGCCTCTACAGCCCAGCGAGAGGAGCACTCACAACTCAATTTCCTTCGAGTCAAACGATGACGCGTAATTCCACGACAGAAAAGTAGCAATGACATAATCGCCCAAAACAATGCCATCAGACAAAATGACAGTAAGTCACGTGTAATGGTTCCATTTGTTAATTTTGTGTTCCATATTTGCAGCAAGAGAAAAAACAAAATCTACATAGAATCAATCCCATATAACCGACTTTAAATGATATATATTGATTCATGAAAAAAAAAATGTGAAAAATTTCAACCCGATATAGCAAATTTTCATTCTCAGGTAGAATATATTCACATCTCAATATTGCCCTTTAATACATAATGCCTATTCCAAAACCACACGGAGGTCAACTTAATGACTTGATTATTCGTGATGCTGAAAAAAAGCCACAGTTGTTGAAAGAAGTTGAAACTTTACCACATTTGACATTAACCCCAAGACAATTGTGTGATTTAGAATTGATCTTGAATGGTGGGTTCTCTCCATTGACTGGATTTCTTAATGAAGATGATTACAAAAGTGTTGTTGAAGATTTACGTTTGACTTCAGTCAAGAATGATCAAGGTAAAGGATTGATCTGGCCAATTCCAATTACTTTGGATGTTTCTCCACAAACTGCTCAACAATACAAAATTGGTGATAGAATTGCTTTGTTAGATTTAAGAGATGAAACTCCATTGGCCATTTTAACTATTGAGTCAATCTATACTCCAGATAAACAAAAGGAAGCCAAGCTGGTTTTTAGAGGTGATCCAGAACATCCAGCAAACAAATATCTTTTCGAAACTGCTGGTGATGTTTACATTGGTGGTTCATTGGAAGGTATCAACTACCCTAAACATTACGACTATGTTGATGCAAGAAAGACTCCAACTGAATTGAGAAAAGAATTTGATTCCTTGGGATGGACTAACCAAAATATTGTTGCTTTCCAAACAAGAAATCCAATGCATAGAGCTCACCGTGAATTAACCATTAGAGCAGCTAATGATATTGGATCAAATGCCCACATTTTGATTCATCCGGTTGTTGGTTTGACTAAACCAGGAGATATTGATCATCATACAAGAGTTAAAGTCTATAAGCAAATTCTACAAAAATTCCCTGATGGATTAGCTTCATTATCCCTTTTGCCTTTGGCTATGAGAATGGGTGGTGATAGAGAAGCCTTGTGGCATGCTTTAATCAGAACCAATTATGGTGTTGATCATTTCATTGTTGGTAGAGATCATGCCGGTCCTGGTAAAAACTCACAAGGTGTTGATTTCTATGGTCCTTATGATGCACAAGAATTGTTACAAAAGTATCAAGATGAATTGGATATCAAAATTGTTCCATTTAGAATGGTTACTTACTTACCTGATGAAGATAGATATGCACCAATTGATACTATTGATACCTCAAAGGTTAAAACTGCCAACATTTCCGGAACCGAATTGAGAAATAAATTGCGTACTGGTGATGCCATTCCCGAGTGGTTTTCATACCCTGAAGTTGTGAAAATTTTGCGTGAAACTAACCCACCAAGATTTAAACAAGGTTTTGTCATCATTATTGAAACTGAGTCGAAATTGGGTCAATATTTGAGCTATGCTTTACAATCGACTTTGAATCAATTTAGTGGTGAAAGAAGAATTACTAAAATCGATCAACAAGAACACAATGTTGAACCATTCATTATTAATGAATTGGTCAAATCAGGTGCTGGTGTCATCTTGACAACTGAAAATACTCACACTGATAAAATTGCCAAGTTGGTAGGTGATGGAAATTCCATTATTGTTGGATCAAAGGGTGACGCATTCAAGGGACAATTTAAATTGAACGAAGATCTCAATGTCACGATTGATGAAATTGTATCCTTCTTACAAGAACAAGGTTTTTATTAAATAGATAATCTAGAATAGATAGAATAATACATTGTTATTTATTGAACTAAAATAAAAGAGTGTACAGTAAGTATAAATAAGTTATAAAACGTTACAGGTCATCATCATCATCATCATCATCATCATCATCATCATCATCATCATCATCGTTAAATTTTTGTAATTATCTTCTTTCCTTGAAGTATCCCCCTCTCTTAAAACATTGTTCTTTGTTGTTGTGCCAAATGAGTTGCTCTAATTTGTAAAGCTTCAGCAAATCCCATAGCTGCAGGCCATACTGGTGCATCAGCAAAGACTCTAATACCCAAATAAAATGCCTTATTTGACAAATTATTCTTAATCACGTAATCTCTAATCTCCTGATTGAGCTTCATAACCAAATCTCTATTCAAATCTAAATCAACCCCGCGTGACAAATCATCATCACATTTCGACCTTTCTTCACTCAATTTAATAATTTTGTTTCTAACTGAATCAGTAACAATGCTTAAATTTTGCATATCTTTGGTCAAAACATCTGAATAAACTGATTTAACACTTGGAGTCAAGACTTTTTCCATTTTGGTAAATGTTTCTTGACATCTTAGCCATTCCATCAACTCCTGATTAGAAATATCTCTTCTCTTGCATTGTTGTTCCAAGAAATCAAGATACGTGGCAACAACCAAAATACTAGCCAATAATCCACAGAATAAAAATACTGGTGTACGAACAGTTGTTTCACGTACATCGAGACTGTTGGTCTCTGTTGTTTGGATCCACAAATCCAAAATACTATAACCCGAATTCAAAGATTTACTCAAAACACTATAGTTTGATTCACGGTAATCCATCAAATCTAATTCTTTATTCATCGAAACATAATCCTTTTTGAAAATGTGAGTAAAGGTTGCATCAAGATTGATATCCATCTTCATCTTCAACATATACCAAAGTGGAATTATTTGTTTCAAATCAGGTGAATTGATATATTGATCGCAGTTCATTGACGATGTGTCCAAATTACCACCGTTCCTGTAAAAAATAATCTGCCAATTATTCATCAAATGGTGATATTTCGGTCTTTTTTCAACATTCCAATTGATGTAGCTGAAATCACTTGCACGTAAATCTGCACCAACTTGTTCATGGATGTTGAACAAAATAGTCAAAAGATTAGCATTGGGAATATTGGATAAAGGATTTGGATTTTGCAAATAACTAATAAGCTCATTGACAGTTGTACCGTTACTCAATTCAACAATAGACCAATTTGGTGGGCTGGTTTTGCATACAGCGTTATACCAACTACTAGCATTTGGACTCCACCAAAGTTCACGATTGCTGCAATAAGATCCACTCTTCATCATTGTTGCTGGAAACATGATGGGAGCTCCAGTGATACTAGATCTAAACACCTGTAAAATGTAAAAAGTATGCAAAGTTCTAATTCTCGATTGCGCCAAGATAAAGTAGTCATAATTGTGTTGGATAATTGGTTTGACTTCATCATTGATCATTAGTCCATGAGGTGCAGGCTGAGGGGGAATAATTGATTGTTCCAATGGTTCATTGAAATTGGTTGATTTGATCAATCCAATCATTGACTTGATTTGTCGTGCTGTGATATCAATAACATTGGGTTCATTAAAGAACAATGAAAGCATGATATGCAAAACAAGACATTGATGTGCCATCAATGGAATCTTTTTGAACTGTATATTATCAACAGTCAATTCTCTTTCAAAAAATCCTTGAATATGATACTTGGACATGTTGAACAATAACAATGCATCATGATTATTGTAGGCGTACAATGAACCAATAGCAGTGATGGCCAATAAAAGGGGCACAGTTTCAAAATTTTGTCCACGTACATTTTTCAATGATGGTAAATGTATAAAAGAACAATACTTGTTGAAACCAAACTCAAACATTTGCGCATAGTACTTTAAGCTCTCCAAGGAGGGGAAGTCTTTACTATCAACATGACTCATTGAAATCATTTTCTCTCTAATTTCAGCTGAAATCAAGGTAGAATCTAAATTGAAGAAATTTTGTGGAAACTCAACTGAGTAGTCAATCGACT
Source organism: Candida orthopsilosis Co 90-125 (assembly GCF_000315875.1). Lineage (NCBI taxonomy): Eukaryota > Fungi > Ascomycota > Pichiomycetes > Serinales > Debaryomycetaceae > Lodderomyces > Lodderomyces orthopsilosis. The sequence continues at coordinate 699,202 of NC_018297.1, forward strand.
GAGATACATCATGGCCATTTGTGCTAAGCAATTGCTGCATAAAATCTTGTGCTTGCTTTTTAGGAAGATTGATGGTATTTTCATTCAGTTTATGATTGTTAAAGTAACCTTTTAAATCTTCAAAGCTGGTGTTGGCACTAAAATTGACATTCAAGTCAAATTCCGGATTAACTAAATCCCTGACCCAATCGGTTTCATTGGGGAATGCGCGTGCCATGCCACCGTTTCCAAGTAAACTAGCTTGTGGAGTGGTTGAAGCTTCCATTGACGATCTTGATCTTTTGCCTACACTTGGTACATTGCCATTTTTATTGCTCAACTGCAGTGGATCAATGCTACCAGCAGAAGAAACTGAGCCTTGTTGCGATTGTGGCAGCAATTGGTGCAACTGGTGTTGTTGTGGAGGTTGCTGTGGTTGTTGTGACTGTTGTTGTGGTTGCTGTGGTTGCTGTGGTTGCTGTGGTTGTTGTGGTTGTTGTAGTTGTTGCTGCAACTGTCCCGCGACTGATTCATTCTCCATAATTGGTGGCGGTTGTATTGGGAATCCTGCGGCTAGATCCATAGGCTCATCTTCTATAGCAAATATCGATTTCCTTTGTGGTACACTTTGGGCATGTTGCATAGGTACTGCCTTCATATTACCATTTTTAGGACCAAGAGTGAAAAAATCTTGCAAATTCTTTAACGACTTCTGACGAAGTGAAAATTTGTCTTCACTTAAATCTAAATGGTCAATATTCCCCCAATCTAATAAATCGCCCATTTCCATGATCTTATGATATTCCTCACTATGAGGACCAAGTGGTGGTGTACCAAATTCAACTTGTGTCGGTACTGCATCTCCAAACTCAAGGGCGTTTTGCTCTTGAATTTGCATTGCATCTTTCACATTGGCATATGAAATACCAGATGCTGCTGAATATGACGCGTGTCTGTAATTGTGCAAGAAATGAGACGACTTATCGATAAACTCTGTAGATGGCTTGAAAGATGTCAATTTTTTCCTCTTGGGGGTATCTGATTCTGGGGATGGCTCTTGTTTGATCTGACTTGATTTTCTTCTACTTGCAGTTGAATCTTGACGTGACATTGGTGTTGCTTTTGACAGTTGGTTAAATGAAACACTGTCTTTTCTTCCATTACTGCTGTGTAACGTGACACTTGGTCTAGGTGAACTATTTGAGGTTATTGGTGATGGCCCCATCAGTGGATGTGGCAGACTTCCATTTGTTTGAGTTTGAATTTGAGTGTCGTTACCAAATAATCCAGTACGAAACTGAGGTTTACTGTTATTGGTGTCTGCAGCACCATTTAGAGCTTCAGGTATAGGTGTGGCACCATTTGGTAAAGGAGCATTTGGATCGGTGTTGTTTTGCAACACGTTTATATGTTCGTTGATATCCTGGTCTTTAGATGAACCTTTGCGCATCAAGGTTGGCAAATTTGTATGAAGTTTCTGTTGGTGACGCAACACCAAATCACGACGAGCAAAGCACCTTCCACAAGCAGCACACTGGTATGGTTTTTCATTAGTGTGAGCTCTTTCATGACGTTTTAAGTGTTCCAATCTAGCAAAAGCACGGGTACAAACACTACACATGTGTGGTCTTGGTTTATCAGTTCTAATTTGTTGTGATTTTTTGGGGATGGGTTGTGTGGCAATCGGTGGTGTAATATTTGAATGAATGGTGTTTCTGCGCATAGCTTTGATATTGATACTACTGCTACTATCGCTATTTGTATTGATGTCCAGCACTGAAGTTGAAGACGACAAAGTCTGGGGTGAGCATAGAGACAAGGATGGTTGCATATTCATATTGGAAAAAATATATACTGATGTGTCAGTGTAAGGTAGTTTGTAGTAATTTAATAAATAGTTGTATATGACGTTGAAAGTTATATATGTATACACCCCTTTTAGTGGTTATGTTGAGTTGAATACCGGTGTATAGCTGCTTTTCTTTCAACTTTTTGTCAAATTGTTATATAGATATATATATGTATATTTATAAAAAAAAATTGAGAATCTTTGTCCTTCAATAAATTTTTATTTTTCTTTCTTTTTAATTTTTATTTTATGTTTTAAGTTTAAAAATTAATCGAGACAGAAAAAGAAGATTTATAAAATACCATACCATAAGTATACTTTTTTAAAGTGTCTTAATAAGTGTAAAGCTCTATCTAGTCTACTCAGTTGCTAGTGTGTTAATATCTGTAATCAGAGTATCAACAACTTCAGAAATATCCTCGTGGTCGTCCAGAAATAGGAGCGAGTGGGACTTGCGCCCCCATACTGAGACAAATAGAGTACACGTTGGAGCTTGTGGTCACAAAGTATGAATAACTATATAATAATTTATGTGTGAGAGATAATTCCGTGTTTTAATGTCCGCATTCAAAAGTGTCCGAGATTTCCATTTCAAAAATTAAGTCAGACACAATTTATTAGTAACAATAAAAATGACAAGAAAAAAAACTCAATCAACTATAATGAATGGTTACAAAGTCGACAATGATAAAAGGATACATTTCAGACAGACATTTTTGAGATAATCCTGTTACAGTACACGACCTTCGTAATAAGCCGAGATTCTCTTTATTTTACTATGGTCCTACTGGGTTTATTGTGACTGATTAGGAAGTTTTCCGTCATTAAAAAAAAATAATTTTTTACAAATCACAACAATGCCGACACACATTTAGTTTTTTAGAATTTTTTATATTTATTTTTCTTATTTCAAGAAATTGTTCATTCATTTTTTTTATTTCTTTGTCAGGGGATATAGATATTCAAAAATATTTTCCTTATGGTTAAATATATCTGGGGATCACACACTCATGATGATTCTTTTGGTTTGTTTTGCAAAACAGATCAACTATGTAATTGGCTTTCTAGAAAAAATATGTGTGTGTGTTTCAGGTCCGCCTTTTGCTTTCTTATTTGTGTAGTTATTGTTTCTGCCAACTTTCAACTAATTTTTTTCCCTAGTGGGGCAATTGAAAATTTTGTCACCGTTGTTATTGGGGACTCTCTCAATGGATAATTTTTGCTTTTCCATTCTCTATGTACTATTATTAAAAACTATTGTTGATTATTTATTTATTTATTCTATTTTAATTATAATTTTGCCCTGTTGTTTGTCATGAACACGACTGTTCCTAATTAGGAACTAATGAGTTATAAAAAGGAAAATCCTCTTGTGAAATGACGTATGAGAAATAGTTTTATACAGCGAAGTTACAATTGGCTGTAAACTGGATACTAGTCATGTATTGTTTTGGCACAGTATGTACATAACAGAATGCCTATAAGCAAAGGGAACCGGTTATGCAAAATTTAGTAATGCACTCTCATTGTATTAGTAAACCGAATGGAAAAACAATAAACAAGTATTGAATGCTTGCGGAAGGTGTGGACTTAAATCGTCAAAAAGTTGAAACCGCTTGATTCATTCAGTCTATTGCCCTTTGTTTACACTTTTGGTTTCAAATAATCCTAGAAAGGGAAGCAGAATATACTTCCTTATCGCATGAAGGAAGATTCGATATTATAGATAGGATCCATTCTCTACAAGGCTTCAACACAACTATTAACTTGGCTGGTATTGAAGTAATACGAAATGGAACAAAATTCATCAATCTTTTGAGCTTAACAATTTGCAGAATAGTGTAAAACTAATTTTCAAGTAAGGAGGCTTCTCTCCACGCTAATACCATATCCCTTTCTTTCAAAAGGGGCAATCTTAGTTTGTTAGTAGTATCTCAACCACCACTTTTAAAAATACCCCCAGAAATGAAATTGTTTGTAGCATTAAGGTCAGACGATATAACTTCCATGTTTCCGTATGTTCCAATCCCTATTGTACGTTTGTTTTTAAATTTTAGTCCTGTGTCCGATTCCTCTCGGAGTTTTTAAATAATTTCAACAAACGTTTTCGTGAAAAATGTTGAGCCATCGCTTGTAAAGCAAGAAGAAACTCACCACTTCGTACCAAATACAAACTTATAGATATCTGTACAGTGTATTAAACAGAGGCAGCTCTATTGATAATAAAGTCTTTACAATGTATATAGCATCGGAGGAAGGGATCTGGGGTTTGATGAAATTGTTACGCAAGTGTAGACCATCGTATTCATGATATAAAGCCCCAACCTCCACGAAAGTACCCAATTGGGATCTGCTTTTCCATTGGTGATTCGTTACCGCATACACTTGTCTGTATATAATAGTCAATGGAGTGTTACTTATCACTTCCATCTCTCACTCTGCGCAATTTAATGTGATGTAGAAAGATATGTTTATTCGTAAACTTTATCGCGGTCACAAAAGTACAACCCCAGATTTCAGATTTCTTTCTGAAAAATTTAAGTCTCCTTGTTTTTTCTTGTTGCTTTCTCATTTTCGTAAAAACGCAGGAATTAATAAGGTGGGTACGTGCAGCTGTGGCTAAAAAAGGATTAATAAGAGAAACTATTATTATAATTGACAAAGGCGGGTATAAGCTTTACTTCTTTGAGAAATAGTACCCATATTTCATTACTTTCAACATTCACAAGTGAAAGATATACATGTTCATATCCAAGTAGGGTTGAGAAAAAAGGTAAGTTTGCCCTTACCCCTATCAATTCCCATTTGGTTATTTATGGAAATAAGCTATAGGAAACACAAATCATTTTTGTTTTTGTTGGGTCACTAAATGTATTTAGCAATTTAGTGTCGGTCGGACTTTTCCTATGAACTTTAATTTTGTGTAGAATTAGAGCATACGTCATACGTACAATAAGTGATTTTACAATTTTTTTTCTTTTTATTACCGACACAATACACAAAAGTAATTTTTGATTTTTAATTGCCAGCCAATGAGAAAAAAGTGTCTGGTGTTATCAAGGATTTTTATGTCTTAGGTACGCCGACAAAAAAATTAAACTATGTTTTTTTGTGATTGTTATACCCGTCTTTAAATTTTTAATTTTTTCTATGATTTTCCTTTTTTCATTTCAGGTAAAAAATTTATCTCGAAATCTGGGGTAATAAGACAAAACAAAAATTGAAATTATTGGAGTGGGATTCTCATTTCTTAAGTAAAACTTGACAACAAACTGAAACTGCATTCATTAGTTGACACTTACGAATCCAAAGCTACTTAGACCTAACTCTCAGCTATGTCGCAATCAAAGTGAATATAAGGATCATCTATAATATCTGAACTACGATACAATATTCGTAAAATAATGAAGCCACCTTTATTATTATCGAATCGATAAATGAATAAAATTGATTTCAAATTTATAATTCTAAATATTTTATTATTTGCCCCATAATACCAACTTCTAAACTATTCTGTTCTCTTGCAATTGGATCGATCGATTACTCTTCTATCAAAAGATAAGTGTGCTTTATTTTATGATAAATGAAATGTATTTGCCTAGAATAAGGCTTTAATATGAAGAAATATAAAGTTTTAAAGATTTAGCTAAATCAGACAATGGTAAAAACGAGCAGGAAATTAAGACCTTCTTTGAAAGCAAATAAATTTGATTAACTTTATACTGAATATGTAGGGAAGTTATTTTCTTTTTGACTCCTTTGTTTCGAGTCTCTCGTTTAAGTATTTGCCCCACTGTAGAAGGCCTTAAAAAGAGGTTAGGTGCAAGGATCGGCTACTCTGACTGCTTGTGCACTACATTTCCAGTTTTTCCCGTACTTTTCAGTTTCTGCCTTTGAACTGTCTAACAATCACGGAAAATGTACTTTATATAAAATTTGTCACTAAAAATATGAAAATTGATCCGTTTACTCCGTCGCCAAGGTTAGGATGGAAACCTAATCGCCTTACTATGCAATAACAACTTCGGGATTCTGCTTGAAAACTGAACATAGTACTTAATGGACGACAAATTCCCAATACAATGAACAACCTGCACTTGTATTAGATAGCATGATTGAGAAGAAAATAGTACCTTCTTGACATTCATTAAGTTGAGAGTGTGTGATATTCTGTAATATCATTACTAGGAAAACTCTAATTGTTAAAAATAAAGGGGCAGGGATGGTTATGAAGATTTATAACCACAGACTTTAATTCAGCTCGCATGACCTCCATATCTTGGAGTTGATGTGGGGAAACAGACTCTCTGTACATGTTAAAAGGACTCCTATTGGATAAGAATAAACAGATGTTGAACTTTGATCAAGATATGCATTGTGATTTTGATGTTTTTTTATAAATTTTGGTTGCAATTTAGATACAAAACATATACATACAGTAAACAAAACAATTTAAAGAATCATTACTAATATCGTGAACTATATTGAAAGCCCAGTGCTACTCCACCACATTTATTACACCACCAAAGTGTTTAAACAATCATATTCAGGATTGTAAACTCCTACTTAGAAGCAAAAGTCCTCAATTCATTAAGACAACAAAAAATAAAAGTGTTTTAGATTATTTCATGCAAAGTAGAAAAAGAAAGATGGCCTCAAAGCTATCACAGCAAATCTAAAGATTGTGAAGAGGACCATCAGAGCAAAAAAAGAGTCATTTAACTTAGAATTATTGAAATTTACACCTTTCTTGAAAATAAGATTATAAAAATTAAGCTGACATCTAAAATCACTGTAAAATTTTTTCAGAGAAACCTCCTGGTAGCTTAGTTGGTTTAAAGCACAAGACTGTAAATTTTACCAGATTTTGTAATCTTGGGATCGGGCGTTCGACTCGCCCCCGGGAGAATTTTTTTTTATTTTTGTTTCAACAATCACTTTTTTGTTAACACAACAAAATAGAAGATGCTTTCCATTGGACGATTACGTTTGGGACTTACGTATACCAGTTAGATACACACCTTGAGGTTTGCCAAAATTCTGATTTTTTAACTTACTAAGTGAGATATTTGTTTACCATTTCCAACGATATTTCCGAGACCCGAAAAAAAAAAAATCCTCACATTTTTCTTTTCTTGTTATCGTGTGACTTTTCTTAAACAAAGGGGGAAAATCTTAGATTCAACTATGTTGTATTCTGCAATGGTTATGTTTCTCCGATATACGAAATCTTGAGAGAAGGAGAAAGAAGGTCGTACCACCTTAAAATCTTGGCAAAGGGAATGTGGGTTGTGGTGAGCGCGCGTTAAGCGAGATTTATCAGAAAAAAACAAATTTAGATTCGGACGTATCGCATAGAACGACCATATTAAAACGTTTTGATTTAGAATTCAGCCAACCCCACCAAATTGCGTTCCCAATGACTCCATTCGTATGATCTTCCCTTGTATGGAATTATGTTCTGAGACAAATTGTTTTTAGGCAGGAAAAGAAAGCCAGCAATAGAGCGATATAATTGAATTGTATGTAGTTGGATTTTACAACACATTGCTTGCGGTCAAGAATAAGGACTCCCCAGATGCAATTGTGGTTGCAAAAGTATAAAAATCAGACTTTTTGTTTATAAACGTCTTGGCAAAGCAACCAAATCCCGTAATCTATATTTTAAAAGTCGTTCAAATTGGAGGGAAAGTGGGGAACGATGGCTTTGGCTTTTGGATTTGAATCCTTTTTTTTTGCATCTTCTCTTGCTTGCTCTTATTTGGTGTTGCTATTTTCTCGCCCAGTAAAAATCTAGAGCCAAGAATACGATTTAGTTCAAAGAGCAAAGGCTTTTGTCGATTAGAACGTGGCTTATGTATAAGAAATTTAGCTTGGCTTTAAAATAGCGACTAATTGTTTTTGCCCAGTTACAATGAAAACGGAAAAAGAATCCACACTGTTTTACCTCATCGACTTGAACGGCGAATTCACCAAGTTTACTAATCATAATTGGAACTTCTTCAACGGATAAGGGGGGGTTCTGCACCAATGAAATCACAGAGAAATAGAATTACTAATAACAAAGTCAAAATCGACCTTTCTTTGTGTGTTCCGGAGATGTTTTGCATGATAGTGACAGTATATATTGTGTACGTGAAAATTTTTCTTTATTTGGGCCGTCTTTGTGGTAGCGAAAAACTTTACTTTGGTGAATTTGGTTCAAGTTACGATCGAAAAGGAATACTTTTTTTTTCTAATGTTGTGTGATGTAATCCATGAAGAAGCAAAATCAAAACACAATATATAGAAATGTCTCAAAATAAACAATAAAAATCATTTGCTCCGTTTTCGTACTATTGTTTTCTTATCAACCATAACTATTAGCAAGTTTAAGCCCTTTTCGGTCCGTGTACATTATTTCTTTCCCTTAGAGAAAACAAGACGTCATATACTAATAATAGAAGCCATAGAGAGGGGTCAACAATAGAAACGAAAAGGAAATCATATCTATAGGGGTTATAGCAAGTCTAGACTACAATTCAGATACAGCTTAACTTTAGCCGCTTGGATTTCACTGTTTGCTTTGACGAGGTTGAACTCGAGGGAGGATCGTTTCGGCGGACTGAAACGCCGAGCTAAAAAAGATTTCAGACGCGTACGGACTTATGTGGGTAATAATCTTTTACTTTTGTGTGGTACTAAAATTGAGTGACCCAGTTTTACCGACTGTACATACATAATATATGACGATTATTAATCAATAGTTTTGTGCGTGCGATTCTAATTTTTTTTTTGTTTCGTTGCTGGTAAACGATATACCCGAAGAGAGATGATGCTCTAAAAATATATAAAGTACTACATGATATATATATATATATATAAACCAAACCCTATACAAGATTAATATTTGACTTTGGCAGCTTTGTTGCGTCTACCCCACCAATATTTCAAGTTAATTTTACCTATTATTGAGTATATGGTATGTATCAGCCAGTATTTAACATAGGAATGGGAAATATACACCAGAGAAGAACATAATGCATAATTATGTAACTACCACCACAACAAGGGCAAAAATGGCCTATGGCGTATACCTTCCTTGCCATTATAGCTTACATCATGGACTATTTGCCCGATTAGAGCGACAGAGTACTTCTTTTACACACAACCAGACTGAAGCACCTGAGAGGAGCGATAACATACCAAACTCGTAAAATATTCAGTCACTACGAAAAACTCGCACTGAACACGAGATTTGCGTGAAAGAGAAAAGAAGTAGGAACCTCATAACCATCAAACTTACCAAAACCTAAGAAAAAAACAATAATACGTGTAATGAATGAAACTTAAAATTTTTTCCCCACAATTGACATACACAACAACACATAGTTAAGAGAAAATAGTATAAACAAAGAAAAAAAAATTGATTTCTTTTCCCCTCCCTTCAGAAGAAAAGCTCGTATAACTAATATCAATACAAAAGATAAGATATCACACAAAAGTTTCAAAAGGTTCACCGCGTTTCGGAGTAATAAAAACCCCAACAATAATAGCCCTTGATGGAGATATATAAAACCATAGCTATATTTTTCTTTCCCTTTCTTATATGAACCTTTACTTTGGGCCCTTATACTAACAACCATTCACCATTATAGTCTTCCAAAATGGATCCAACGTTACCAGAATATACTACATCTTCTGAAACACTTCCCAACTATACATCGTCGATAAACTTTTATGGATTGGCTTTGTTGAAAACCGAGTTCTTGACCCCCTACCAATACAACAACGGAAATAGGTCTTGGAAACCAGTGCTTTTACATATGAATTCCACACAGTTGAATATTTACAATGTCAATGCTGATAAAAAGCTACAGGAGTTGCTCATCAACTTGTATTTTGAATTAAACAACTTGAACCAGCTAGCCAACGACCTCAACACGGAGTACAAGAAAAACAATGGAATGGATTTCAACTCAAATCAAGTCGACTTAAATGACATTTTCTCTGGTGACGCTTATGGTGGTCTTGAAGGAAACAAGTCAATGTTTAGTGAATCCAAGTTTGGAAAATTGAAAAACAAATTCAAAACGCAAAAGAACCACAAGATATTAGCAACGATATCCAACTACTATGACACCTTAAAAGACAACCGGATGCTTTTTGAACCAAGCAGCGGTGACGTCAAGGGTACGACGTTTGAGAAGTTCAAAGGATCTTTACTTCATTCATATTCATTAGCTCACTTGCAAGTTGGTGAGGCACCATCCTTAAACCAATTAATTTCAGCAATGTACAAGGAAGACCATTCATCATCTACGTCCAACATCTCATCATTAGTAAAGTACAAGAACTCCCTTCGTTTAAGAATAGAATACAAGCAGATATTACTTCAATTCTGGTCATTTCATGGAATGATAAGTTGGTTTAGGAACTTGTCCATTGGAAAGGATTTAAGTTTACCATTGGAGATGAGGACTGTCACCAAGCTTAAATCAATTCCATCAAGATACAGCAGTAGAAACAACGCGTTACTTGCTGCTACTGCTGCTGCTGCTAGTTATGGTAGGGGAAGACATCACAGTACTGAAGCCATTGCTAGTGATGAACATGCGATGTTTCGAGTTAACCACTTGATCCATAAGGATGTTGAATCAGATGTCATCAGTACTGATGGTGAAGATGAGTCCATATTTGACAATGTCCAACATGCAAGAAGAGAATCAGCAACATCCTCGATATCGACATCTGATGACACTGGTTATATCACAATCAATGACTTCAAGTTTGTTTCAAAAGAAAATGCATACACAACAGTTGAGAAGCAATACATTTCCAATTGTGTTCCAGATCTCAATTCTTTTGATAAATGGAATGGTAAGCTCCTAACAGTCAGTAACGCTGAATTTTTTGTTAGAGATGAGAGAAACTACAAAAACAAAGACGACGTATTTATCAGCTACAATGCATTAGGTGACTTGGTTCAACTGTTTGATAGAAAATTTTCCAACTTGCATCAACATAACAAAATAAGCTCTACAAGAACTTTTTTGATCCACCAGAGTGGTTTGGTTGGTATTGCACAAGAATGTTGAGCCCTACGGCATAGACTTTATATATTTATTTATTTTTTCTATAACGATTTACGATTTCACGAATAATATACATGAGTGATATATGAAGAAGAGGCACGATTTTAAAGTCTCTTATTTCTGTAACTTGAAACGATTGTTTTGTTAGCATTCAAGAACAGTGCCTGGAATATAAGCAAAAGGGGCCACACAAAAACCAAGATATGTCTCTGCCTCTGATACTATCCTTAGTTATTGGTAAGGATAATAAGGTTATTTGCGTTTAAAACATGAGGTAAAATCTGATCCTAGCCTTCCTCACACCCCATTTGTTAATGGAACACCAACTGCAGAGAATCTCCACATCAAGCCCTTGCAATTATTTTCTGGGAATACTTTCTGGACGTAAAGATACTGAATTCCCCTTTCATTGAAAAGCTACTTGCGCATCATCCCAGACGACTCAATTAACGATGACTAAAAATAACAAAAGACGTTGTAGAATATAACACTGTGCTCGGGATCACAAAAAAAAAGTATCTATATTAAGCAATGCCAATACTCTGAACCCGTAGCTGAATTAGAAAAGGGCCTCGTCTCCTCTTTCGGGAAACATTCCAGTTCTGCACTTTTGATTAAGGATTGAGGAAGATAAGTCTTGGTGCTTCAATTCTTTGGAGACATTGGAATTTTTTTTAACCGAAGAAGCGATCGGTTTTATCCCACAACTAAAAAATTTCCGAAACACCCATGTTTTTCCGTTCTATTGAATAACTGTTTGAAATCCGTACTCTTATCATTCTGTACTATGAGCGACCTAAGCCTACTAATTAGATTTTTTACTCCTACTTTTGTCTCCAAGAGCAAGTGTGTTTCAATTATTACGCTTATTGTTAGCGCCGCATGATGTGTTGGCGGTAAATGCCGAGGATAAAGGGACCCATAAGTTTAATTAGCAGCCCTGTGGATATTGGCAGAACACTCGCAAACCTTGACAGTTTTTCAGGGGCCATGTAGACAAAGACACTACTGTTTTACAGAAAATTCGATGCTTTCTAGTAATAGAAGCCACGGTGTGACCACAAAAGACAATCATCGTGCTAAGTAGAAAGAGTTAGGAAGGGTCTAGACTACAATTTAGATATGAAATATTTCAACTATCCTATGTTCACCTTTTTATGACGAGGTGAACCTGAGGTGAACTGAAAAAGGGAGAATTCCTGCAACTTGTAACGAAGAGTTTAAGGAGTTACAAACAAGACAACAGCAAAAGCCTGATTATGAAGAGGACTCTGTTAGCAACCCCACATTTAGCTTCATACTCTCAATTAGAATAATTTACCGATGCATGTATGCATTTTCTTTGTAGTTCTCTGTTTTAAGACCCTCATTTTTACTTTCCATCTTTTCTCAATCTTAGCATACTGATACTAGTTATGGTAGGAAAAGACACCATGGCATTGAAAAAGGTAATGATGGGCGTGAAATATGCAATGATAAACATTTGACTCACAAAGACCGCGAATCAAATGTTGTAAACACTGATGGTGAAGATGAGTCCATATTTGACAATGTCCAACATGCAAGAAGAGAATCAGCAACATCCTCGATATCGACATCTGATGACACTGGTTATATCACAATAAACGATTTCAAGTTTGTGTCTAATACAAAAGCTTACACCCACAATTGAGAAGCAATACATTTCCAATTGTTTACCAGGTCTTGATTCTTTTGATGCATGGACAGGCAAGCTTGTGACTGTGAGCAATCCCGGCTTTTTCAATAAGAGTAGGCATACAAAATCAAAGACGATGTATTTATAAGCTACGATGCATTAGGTGACTTGGTTGAAGTGTTTGATAGAAAATTCCTCAACTATCAACAGAACAAATTTGGTCCCACTAGAACGGTTTTGATAGAAGGGCATGGTTTAGTTGATATTACACCTCAATGTTAAGTATAGGTAAGAAGGCAAATTTGTACTTAATCATGATTATTTATAGCTGTTTGGGTAATAATACATGAGTGATGAAACATATTTGCACTCATTTTGTACTAAGTAGGTGGTCAGTTCCGAAAAAGTGAGGCGTTAAATTAGCTTACTCAACAATTTTCGGAAAATAAAGGACAGCAGAATAATCTGCAAAATCATTCTGAAAAAAAGAAAAAAAAAATTGATTCAGTTTTTACAGCCAAATCATCCAACCAAACTTCAGTTGTAAAGAGAGTGTTGAATTCTACGCTCCCAAACATTACTTGTTAAATATCCCCGCTGCTTTTACAAAAGCATTGTCCATTTGTTTTAAATCTGTTTAATTGAAATCATGCCTACCCCTGCTGAAATTATCGCTGCTCGTATAAACAACAACCATTCGGAAGATGTCGAGCAAGAAGAATCCGAAACTATTGTGGAACAAGAACCAAAGTCTAGAAGCTCTACACCATCAATTAACGATGCTTCGGCTTTCCCTGCATTAGGATCGAAATCGGGTTCAAGTGTCCAACATTCAGGTACTTCTTCATGGGGTCCTAAAATGAAGGCACCTGCAGCAGCAACTATTGCCTCCAATGTCCCAAAAGCTTCCAAGAATGGCAACGGTTTTGCCGTAAAGTCAAAAATCTCCACCATCCAAGAAGCTTTTTCATTGGACGTTGAAGATCAATTGAACGTTGCTCGTCCCGAATTTATCAAAATTTTAACCTATGTTATGCAAGAGACAAAAACAAACGTTGAATGTACCACTTCGCAACACACAAAAAAGAGAACTTTCTTGATCAGTGGTAAACCAGATGATGTTAAACTTGCCAAGCGCTTAGTTGTGAAAAAGTTAACCAAACCAGTTCAAATTAAGTTCAACGTTCCTGCCAAGTTGAGATCCAGAATCATTGGTCAAGGTGGAAGGACTTTGAAACCAATCATTCAAGCCAACGACGTCAAGATTGAAATTGGAGATAAAGAGGAGTCTCATGATTCAAGTGACGCTAGTGAAGATGAAGATGATTTGTTTGCAACAACTGTAGTGATCACCGTTGATGGTGATGTTGAAGGTGCCAAAGCTGCTAAAAGTGAAATTTTGGCCATTGTCAAAGAAGAAACGAAGAACTTGACTGTCAAAGCTTCTTTGAATGAAAATGTCAAACCTTTTGTCGAGAAAGAATTACAGGAACTTATTGAACACTATGATCAATTGGACTTTTCAATACCCACTTTCAAATCGTCTTCCAACTCCATTGCCATTCATGGTGAGCGTGATTTGGTATTGGAGGCCAGAGCAGACGTGAAGGCTGCTTTGGAGAAATTGTCCCAAAAGATTGTTTCTGAGGAAGTGCCGATTCCAAAAACCAAGTATCAATTTTTGCCAATTGAAGAGGTTTTATCCAAGTGTAATGTTTTGATTCAATTACCAAAAGATGGTGAAACAAATGTGAAATTCATCGGTGAGAAAAAGAACATCAAATCAGCTCAAGAAGAGGCAAGAAAAGTTACCTCACAGTACAAGGTTGAAGTGTTGGACATGTCAAAGGCACACAAAGGAAACTTGAGACACGTTAGTGCTGTTGCTGCATACTTAAACAAAGTTGGCGCATTCAAAGTCATTGCCGATGCTAACGATGTTGTAATCAACACTCCTACCGTTAAAGAATTGAATGATGAATCTGTTACCTCCATTCCAATTCAAATTATCTCTAAAGGGGAAGATGAACATATCAAGGCAGCAAAGAAATCCATCGTCAGTCAAGTGAACAAGATCACTCCTGACCAAACCAAGGTTATTGACGATATTGAATCATTCTTGTTGAACAAAGTTGATGGAGTCATTGGAGACGTTGCCAAGAAGGAGAATGTTGAATATATTATCTTGCACAACGCCATTACCTTGTTTAAATCGCATGAGCAACAAGATGAAGCAGAGGACTTTGATGACTTTGAGGGCACTAGTGATGACTCATTTGAAAAGGTCAACTCTGCTTTGGATAAATTGAGAGAATTGGCGGCTAATTTGTCAAGTACCATTTTGGAGGTTGTTTCAAAGGATCAAGATGCTATTGTTTCTGGTCCGAAGGGTGTAACATTGAAATCCATCTTGTCCAGTGTTGAACCCGACTCTGTATCTGTTAAATTGCATAGCAATGGAATCTCATTTTCAGAGGATGGGATTTATATCCACGGTATCAAATCATCAGTTGCGGCTATCAAGAAGGAGATCGAATCAGTATTGGCTGATGCAAAAGAGCACCCCGATGGTTTCACTAGTGAAGTTCGTGTACCTTCACAAATTGTGTCTAGATTGGTTGGCAAGAATGGATCATTCTTGAATTCACTTCGCGATGAATTTGGTGTCAAGATTGATGTTCCGGAACAAGATTCAAAGAAGGACGACTCTGAGAAATCGGACATTACAATCAAGGGTGTCAAGAAGAACGTGGAAGCAGCCAAGGCTAAAATTGCCGCATTGGCTAAGAAATGGGCTGATGAAACCTTGGTTAGAGTCAGAATTGAAAACCAATATCACCGTAGAATGATTGGTGCTCAAGGTGTGTTTATCAACCGTTTGCAAGACAAGTACAATGTCAAGATTAGATTCCCTGCTGCTGATGCAACATCTCCGTCACCTTTTGCTGATGGACCCAAGTCAAAGGATGAAGTTACAATCAAAGGTCCTTCCAAGGGCGTCGCGAAGGCGGAAGAGGAGTTGCAAGAATTGTACCAGTTTGAAAAGGAAAATGGGTTCAAAAAGCAATTGCAAATCCCATCAAAAGCAGTTTCCAGAGTCATTGGTAAGAGTGGTGAAACCATCAATGACATTGCTGATGGTACCGGGGTTGAGTTTAGCTTCAAGCGTGATAATGAAGAATCAACTGGATTTGTTGACCTAGAGTTGACAGGTTCAAAGACTGCTTTGAAAGACGCAACAGCCAAGATTCAGGAAATCATTGATGAAGTTGAAAACTTTGTTGTGCGTACAATCAATGTTGACGCCAAGTATCATCGTGATTTAGTTGGCCCTTCTGGATCAGTTATGAAGCAGATTATCAGTTCTGCCGGTGGTGATGATTTACCAAGAGGAAAGTATCATCGTTTGTTAACTATACCTAATGAAGGTTCTGGCTCCGATGAAGTTGTTTCTCAAGGTGACAAGACAATCGTTGACAAGATCATCAGCGCAATTGAGAAAATCGTCAAGGAAAAGGAAGCATCGATTGTTGAAGAAATTGACTTGCCTAAAGAGAAACACAGACTTATTATTGGACCAAGTGGAACCATTCGTCATTCTTTACAATCTGAATTTGGTGTCACAATTGAAATTCCAAGACCAAGTGATGACAGCACAACTGTTAAAGTAAGCGGTTTACCAGAAAAAGTAGCAGCAGCTAAGGACAAGATCGAAAAATTGACAAAGGATGATTGGAAACTTTCTATTGACATTCTGGGAAAATATCACCCATTAGTATCTGAACATGGTGCTATCTTCAAAAAATTGAAGAGTGACTACAAAGTTGAAGTAACCCATGGAAACTTCACCAGACAGGCTAGTAAATTATCTTCAACATCAATCCCTGCTCCTCCAGAGTTAGCATATCCAGAAAATGATGAAGAGTTTAAATTTACTATTGAAAAATTTGAAGCAGACAATGGCAATGAAATTGTTATTCCATGGAGATTGAAAGGAGAGGAGAAAGATGTCGAAAAAGCTGCTGAATTTATCAACAAGAAGTTAGAGTTGGCTAAATCAGCAACTTCTCAAGGTTGGTTGTATGCATCCAAACCTTCTGTGTTTTCCAAGATTATTGGACCTCAAGGCTCAAAGATCAATCAATTGCGTTCTAAAACAAATACATTTATTACAATTCCAAGGGCCAATGACAAGTATTCCAAGTTTGTTTACCTTGTTGGAGATGAGGAGAACTTGAACAAGGCGCATGAAGAAATTAAAAAGTTATTGTAAATAGAGTATCTTAGTAGTTTGACTTTCAGTTGATGAAATGGAAAAATTTAAAGTTAGGGGTTTGTTGTAGATGATTTAGTTCCGTACACGGGCGAAGCCATTGGTGTGACTAAAAAATTATGCGGAGCTAAGCCGCGCCTCCTCTTCTTAGATATTGTTTTGGAATGACGTAGATTGTTATGCGCAGCGGTAAACACGGCTAGAGATGAGAAAATTAATATTTGATCTTATAGTATAAATATCTTGGCTTATCTTCAGAAAGCAATCTTTCTACATTCAAGAAATATCAAACCAATCGATAATCAAAACCAGGAATGCTAGTAGTCGGAACTGCAATTGCAATAGGTGCTATAGCCGTTGATAGACATAAGAGAAAGAAGAAACTTAGAAATATGAGTGTTAAGGAGAGGGAAGAGTTTGAACGTTATGAGAGAGTACAACAGCAACAACAGCAACAACAACAGATATCACAACAATACCCATCTTCCAGACAACTGCGTAAACAGCGTCGTTGTCAAGAAACTGGATGTCATTCTCAACCACGTCGCTCAGATAAATCGAGTAGGATGAACTATAATCGTGGAGGAAGTGCTGCCAGCAGGCTGGACCAAAGAATAGAAGTATCACAACAACCACCACCTACACCTCAGAGAAATAAAGAAAACCCCAGAGTTCAACAACATGTACAGTCAATGGTTGGGGACAATGATGTGTATGACCCTCCACCAAAGTATACGCCTTAAACCCCCTGATGAATTTTAGTTTTATGTAATGTTTGAATTTTAAATAAATAAACAGCATATTTTAGAACCTTCATTAAGTAGTATACTACTGATGAGTTGTTTGTAGAGATTTCAAGAGTTTATAATATGATGTTTTTCCATTGTCGTATTAAAAATGTGTCGCGGAATTTCTCCCACGACAAGACTTTGAATAAATAAACTGCAAGGTGATTTGAAGGAAATAGAAAGCGGCACCAATTGAACTTCAGACTGTGTAGTATTTACACATGATATAAGCAGTATGTCGCCATTTTTTCCAGGTTGAATGAATACCCCAACTTTTGAGAAGATCGCCCAACTATACCCCAGAAAATTCAGCTTTCCACAATTCAATTCATTCGAGTGACAACATTCACTATTCTATGAGGTGGATGTTGTAAAACAAACGGAGCCAATCAACACCTTGGTTCTGTGTATTACATACGCTGTAAATGTACTAATCTTCAATTGTTTGGCTATTGTATTCAAATAGACGAGATGCCGAAAGCAATACAAATTACACGATGAGATGAGATCCAGAGATTCGTTATCTTAAACGCCGTGTCTTGGTCATTTCGAGGCGGGTTATTATATCCTCCACAATTGAATCCACAGTTTTCCCAAATTAAACAATTCCTGACGAGATAGTCAATTACTGGATTAATTTCAAGTTTAAATATACGAAAGAAATCGAAAATAAACCGTTGGGAAAATTACTACACAAAACTGGAAATTGGGCTGCAAAAATGCCTTTTTAGTGCAAATTCACGTGACCAATTTTGAAACAGAAGGGCCTTTTGCCTTGCAATATTTTCAAAGTTTTTCCGGTCGAGACCCCTGCGATGGGAGATATTTGGGTCTCCGGCTATGCACGTTTCGGCGATTCTAAGGCCAAACTAGATGAGCAAGTACTATTCATTACGTAAATCAAATATGAAACTTCTACTATAATTAATGACCCCTCCTTTATTGTGGTTCCCACAAGGAAATCTGTGGCTCTCTGCCATGAAATTTTCGCATTCATTGATAAGGAAAACCTTTCTTCAATTGCCTTGAATTTCCTACTAAAGGCCTACTAAAGGGTTGTCTAAATGAAAGTATTGGCATTTTACTATTTGTTTCTTGTTACTAGTCAATTACATACTAATCGCTCACGTATCTGTATGGTTTTCTATGTTTATTTAAAGTTTCTTCTTACTAATAAGCCACAGTTTTTGATCTTTAAATTAATGCGAAGAGAAAAAAAAAGAAATTTAAACGGTAAAACTAAGAGAGTCTTGAAAAAAAAAATTAATTGCAGCTACAAGGTCCCTTCTCTAAACTTTTATTATAAAGAGATTGCATTTCCCTCCTTACTTTACCATAACAATTACTTGTCGTCCTGAAAAACAATACTACTACAATGGGGTTTGCAGACGCTTATAGGTTTCTGAGTAATTCAAATTCCGAAAAGAAAGCAGAAGAAGGTTTTGAAAATAATAGTAATGGAATAGACAGTTTTGATAATCATAGTCAACTAACGTCTGGCTCCGAAAAGGGAGCACATGTATTAGAAACAGATAGAAATGTTAAGGAAATTGGTATCGTTTCAGCATCATTTTTGATGCTTAATAGAATGTTGGGTGCTGGTGTGTTTTCGACTGGTTCTACAATTTATGCTTTATCTGGTTCAGTAGGAACATCATTAATGATGTGGTTTGCTGGTACTGTCATTGCATTCACTGGGTTATTAGTTTACATGGAATTGGGAACAGCATTACCAAGAAACGGAGGTGAGAAAAATTATCTCGAGTACATGTTTCCAAGACCGAAATTCTTAGTCACGGCAATGTACGCTTCCTATGTGTTCTTCCTCGGATGGGCATCTGGTAACTCAATTGTTGTCGGCGAATACATCTTGAATGCTGCTGGCAAAGAGGTTACTCAGTGGAACTCTAGAGGTATTGGTTTGGCTGTTATTACATTTGCATTCTTGATCAACGGTATTAACGTGAAGGCAGGTTTGTTTTTGGCCAATGTATTGGGTACTTTCAAAATTGTTATTGTACTTTTCATTAGTGTCACCGGTTGGGTTGCTTTGGGAGGAGGAATCAAGACGAACAACTTCCAACCTACTGGTAATTTCCATAATGCATTTGAAGGAGAAAGTCCGACCGGATTTGGTATCGTCAATGCTTTGTACAATGTTATTTGGTCGTATGTTGGATACTCAAATGCAAACTATGCCTTGGGTGAAATAAAGAACCCGGAAAGGGTTTTGAGAATTGCAGCACCATCTGCATTCATAGGTTTGGGTATTATATATATGTTCGTCAACATTGCATACTTTGCCGTTGTCCCAAAGGCAGAAATTGCTTCTTCCGGAAGAATCTTGGCCGCTTCTTTCTTCAAATATGCTTTTGGTGACAAGGCAGAAACTGCTGCATCGGCTTTTGTTGCCATTTCAGCGTGGGCAAATGTCATGTCAGTTATCTTTTCCCAGGGTAGAATTATTCAACAATTGGGACGTGAAGGTTCCTTGCCATTTTCACGCTTTTTCGCTACTTCGAAACCATTTGGAACTCCATTTGTTGGGTTGATGCAACATTGGATTGTTTGTATTGTTACCATAGTGGCTCCACCACCAGGTGATGCATACAACTTCATTTTGAACTTGATTTCATACCCATTAAACGTTGTTAATACGGTTCTTGCCGCTGGTTTAATTTACATCTACTACAAGAAGTACAAGGGATTGACTGAGTGGAACCCACCAATCAAAGCTTCTCTCCCTGTTGTCATTTTCTTTTTCCTTGCATCATTATACTTGATCGTTGCTCCATATATTCCACCAGTGAATGGTCAAAAAGTGTATAATGATTTGCCATATTGGATTCATGCTGTTGTGACGTGGGGTGTTTTCGGTGTTGGTTTGGCATATTGGATTGTTTGGGTAAAGATTTTACCTCACTTTGGTGGATATCGTCTCGTTGCGAAGGAGATCTTGGGTGACGATGGGTTCTGGCGAAACAAGATTTACAAGGTTTCAAAAGATGCCGATGAAATTGATCAAATAGGTGAGGAAGTGGAGGTGGTGAAGTGAGGAGAAGTACGTGTTATACACTCATCTTTTCTCTTTCAGTTCTTTGTATATTAGATAAGTTAAAGGCTTAATTTATGGAATTTAAACGTATTAATAAAGTTGTAGAGGGATTTTGAAAGAATATGCAGACAAGTCGACACAGCCAGTGGCCGATGCAAAGTTCGATGTCCACTAAAATTATATTACTATTTACAAGACTTTTGCCTATATGTTAAACCTGTGGCCCTTTGATGCATGCAAAGGTGACCATATTCCTCTGACCGAATCATTATCGGATACAACCTTATGATTACACTTGAACAAGTCATTTCCTGATCGTTGTATGTATTCGTTAATCTTTTCCACGATTTCATGATTCTTCATATTTCTTACATCAACCTCGGTGACCTTGTCATCGTTATAACGGAAAACAAGCTTTGGATGTCCTTGTCTTTTGAGCACCTCAAACATCACTTGCGGTTTCAGCAATGCTATCTTGTTCAACTGTCCATTGGTCAAGATTTGTCTTATTCCTCGAGATGACCCTCCCCAATTACAATACTGTAGCGTTAATTTGTTGCATGGTAATACGTAAGCACCCAATCCGTTTCTCGCTATTGATGTCCTTGCGACAGCTTTGACCGGCATTGTAAATGTATTTGTTCAATGTCATGTCAGTGGTTGATTGTTTCTGCACAAAAAATTTTCTAATTTGAAATTCTAGGTCGTGCGAAATGATCAGAAGTGTGTGAAGTACTTACCTTAACACCGGATGGGGGAGGGAAGGGAAGTAGTTTCTACATTAAATGACAGTGGTAGGTACCAGAGAAGACACTTTGTGAAAAGGGCTAGAACCAAATGGACTGATTCGGCATGGCCTTAGCCTGGGCTGCAAATTAACAAAACACTGGGCAATCCAGCTCGATATATTTTCGCATGAAAGAACGCATTAACAATAGAGAAAAGAGGTTGTCGTTCAGATGACAATGCAAAGCCCACGGAACTACTCACAACCCAATCACCTAAAATACTCAAAACACTGCTCTTGAAAAATAATCCGTTAAAAATCCTAATTTAAACCTAAAAAATACACCAAAGTAAAAGAACGAAAATATAAACCCAATTGTACTAATTTTTTATTTCACACAAATCCTTTCGAGAATCAAAGCTGGTAATGATAAATTTTGTATTTGGCACATCCTTGCTTTCAGCAGCATGATCCCTGTTTTCCTTTTCTGTAGCATCCTCAAAACGCAGACCTCTTACGTTACTATCCTTAGCTTGTAATTTGTAATTGATATTACGTAATGGAGGCAAGGTCATAAAACTCACGTCTTGACTAGGACTTCCTGGTTGATACGATATTGGGGATTGAATCGGACTTGGGTATGGGTTGGCATCTTGCTTCACTGCCAGTGGCATAGATTTCATTGTAATTTCAGGAGATAAAGGAGCCTCTTGGTTAATTGGTGATGATAATAATGAATTAATATCACATTTGGTTGACTTTACGGTTGGGGATTTAATACCAGCCTTTAGCTCCTTTCGACTGTCTTGATTAGTTGCTGCTGGTTCTGGCCAACAACACTCTAAGAAGTTTCTAGTACAAGCTTGACATTTACCATTTACTCTATCTTCATCACACTTTTTCTTTCTCTTTCGACAGGTAAAGCAACCGGTCTTGGTTCTTCTCTTTATTTGACTGTCATCCTTCCTTGGCTTGGTGACCTTTATGGACGAGGCTTTTGTTTTTCTAGTTGATGGTGATAATGACAAAGACGATGGTTTGACTGATATGTTCAAAACGCGCTGATACGATCTGTAGCTATATTCCATACTTTACTAATGATACCTACAAGAAGAAGAAAGGAATTTAGAAAAATTTTCACCGTGTATGAATCATACCCTTATAGTTTAGAGGCATTGTCTTAATAAGAAGTTCTCCAAAATTTAACAAATTTGGCATTTTAAAAATTTAACCGCGAGTATCCCAAAATGGAATTTGTTTTCAAAAACAGCAGGTAACACCTTCCCATTCTTCCGAAAATAGCAACTAAGAGCATGCGCGGTTGTATATTTAGGTGCCACAGCAGGAAAAAAGGCAACTGACCACGAAAGTGTGGCAAAGAAAGTGCTACCTGAATAAAAAAGAAATTCTCAAAATTTCGCCATAAGCTGCAAAACATAGTTTGTTTCCCAGTTCATTGGCATTTACGATTTATACGATGAGAGGCGTTTTTGCAACATAAAACTTTTGTTCCAGATGCCACATAAAGATATTAAAAACTGAACATGGCGTTTCGGAATTTCATGAAAAGAACGTAGCTGCTAATGAGAACAGGCAAAACTTGGTATAGTGCCACCGATCTTTAGAAACTAGCTAGTAGTGGTCAGTCCAGACTATTAAAAAAAGTTGAAACACAGAAACAAAAAGCAAAAGAACCGGAGAATTATGCTTTTGCAATAAAAGACTTGCTATTACAACTGTGACACCCAACACTTTTACAAGATGAAAAATGCATGTACTTAAACCTATCCAATACACCAACACTACATGTCTCACTGGCAAGGGAAGTGAACTATAACATAAAACTTCGTAACAACTACAAATGCAAACTCAAATCTGTAGACTATGTTGGCTTGATGGCTCTCAAAGCTTGCTCCAAGTCACCAGTGGTGTATTCTTCCTTGTTCAAGTCCTCGAGCTTTCCAATCGGACGTTCGCCCAACACACTAATCCTGTAAGCGTGTCTAACTTCACCATCTTCGGTATCGAATGTTGCAGTGTGTGAAACTCCACTGTTGTGGAACAAAGCAACTTTGTTTCTCTTTCCTCCTTCCCAATTGACTCTCAATTGTAAATCATGACTTCTTTCAATGAGGTCGTAGAGGAAGTTCAATAAGTACTCACTCTCTTCTTTCTTCAATTCAACAATTCTTCTTCCGAAAGCTCTGTTGACATAGATGGACTTTTCTTTAGTCACAGGATCAACTCTAATCAATGGATGAATGTTGGATACAGCTTTTCTTCTTTCAACACCACCTTGGTAAGTAGAGTTAGCAGCTTGGTCTTCACTTGTGTGCAACACATGCAAACCTTCCAATCTTTCCTTCATAGCTGGTGACAATCTTCTATAAGCCTCGGTTGTATCAGCGAAAACGGTATCACCACCATCACCACTCTCCAACACTTGGAAGATAGTGAATCTACTTGGAGTAATTTCGTAAGTGACATCACTGTGGAAGGCCGTGTTTGTAGTTCTATCACGGAAGACTCTTTCTAACTCACCCTTTTCTGGTCTTCTGTAGGTAATGTGCAACTCTGGGTGACCTCTTGGTGAACCTGAACTTGGGTGAATGTGCAAATTTCCAAAGTATTTCCCAAATCCAACGGCAAAACCTGGCCCCTTGTCTGCAAAATCTTGGTCATTGAATAACAAAACTTTTCTTTGTGCCAAGTACAAGGCCAATTCATCCTTTGCAGCATCGTTCAATTGTGACAATTGAATCCCATCAACTTCAGTACCAAATTTAGGTGTAATTCTAGTAACTTTGTAATCGCCATCTTTGGGAAACAAGTTTGGGAAAGATGGGTCTGCTCTAGAACCAGGATCAATATACTTTTCAAATTTCAATGGTGGATATTTTTGTCTTGGATCCCAAGTCGGCAAAAAGTCTGGGAATTTGGCTTGTGCTCTGTTGTGTCTGTTGATCACCAAAACACCATCTTCGTCAATTTCATCAACCTCTTTGTTGAAGTGGATATCAGAGTTACCAAATCTAGTTGTCATTGTGTGTATGTGTGTTTAAGTTTATCTATGTGTTTGTGTGTTTAAGTTAGGAATATCTTGGTGGAAAATTTTTCAGTTTATATAATGTTTCCAAAATGCCCAGGGTCTCGTTATATTGTAATTAAGCATGATATGGAATGATAATGACGAAATACACAATTTATCGGTTTTTGTACCCGATAGATAGAGATAGACAGTTAGTGTGTGTATGTTCTTGACGCCACAGTTTTGTTTTTAAGCTTTGCAGCTGGTAGCGTCGGCGGCTCGGAATACCGAGTTTGTTCTGACTCTCAATAGGGTCGGAAATAGAAGACAATATGTATAAGTTAATAGATATACATAATTGTCATTCATGCATATGACATATCTTACATGTTCCCCTTTCTAGATCTTGCTGAATAGAGCCACATACAAAGTCAAGTTATCCGACTTCTGGCCGAATTCTTTGTTGGACCTAGAAACTTTTGATCTTGTTCTCCTCCCGCGCCTAAACCGGAAGCGCGCCACAGTTTCAAATTTATGACGAAATCTTACAAATACAAATCAGCAATTCGAAACAGATATTAAGCCTTTGCCCAGGGCAACTACAATGAAACTTGCTCGAATAGTAGCTTTCGCAGAATAGAATGGCTTCCTACGAACGCAAGTGAATAATACATGTGAAATGATATTTGTATTTTTGAAAAATTTTTCAATTCCACACTACAATAAAACAGACCAGAGAGTACATATCAACCCTATATATTTTGAATATGTGGCTATTGCTCACTAGACAAATCTCTTTTATACAGCCCAGAGTCAGGTTTTCATTTGCCTCGTGCAATCAGATGTTTGACAATCGCAATAATGCATACTGCCTAGCTAGATCGTACTTTACCAGCTACAAATGTGAGATCGAAACAAGAATCTGGACACATAGTGATGTAGTTTCAGTATTAATATTGTGATTCGGCATACTGACTCAACGACTGTGCACTTTTGTAGGTGTTGATATCTCTTTAATGGGTACACTATCAAATATACAGCAGAAATAATGGAATAGTCATACCACATGTTAGTCCAACAAGCTTTTCCGGAATTGTATGGTAAAATACCGAAGTGACACAGAACAGAATGAACCATAAGGTGAGGAATAAAAGTGAAATTAAAACAGCAACTTTTTTGAAAATACTAGAACTGGTCCCAATTCTCGAAGTTACATCCTCAATGCTAATTGAGCTTTGCGCCAGGCCAGCTTCAATATCACCCTCGACAATCACACTCGCTCTCAGAATGTACAGTGGTAATACGGATGTAATATGAGGTAGAATCAATCGCCAAGTAAGAAGGCTGTTTGATATAAGCATGGTGTAATGACTCGATGAATCAAACGCATTCACCCAACTACCCCCTGATTTTTCACATTGGTACTCTCTGTAGATTTCTGGAACGGTACAATATGCACCAGTAGCAACACTTATCCTTTCGAATATGGGAGAACCAAAACACCACTCAAGCAAAATTGTCAACCAAATCAAGTTGCAAAGATAAACTTTAATAGCATCAACAGTCCATGGATCTTTTAATGGAAATGAAACACGCCCATTTTCATACTCGACCAAATTGGCCACATAGATCACCGAGAACCAATGAAACATATATTTCCTGACAATGTATAGTTCTAGGAATTGAACGAACCAAAGCTCGCCAATGTAGGAGTTGTAGCGTTTAAATGCCAACGCGAGTGGAATGGAGATGACATAGACTATTGGATATAGTGAGAGCACAGTGGTCCATGGCAATTGGGTGAAGTGTATGGTAAACATGTCTCAAAGGGGTGAACACTCCGCCCCTCCTCCGACACAAGCTTAGTGGTTATTTACGGGGCCCTTGAAAATAAAAATTTTGTTGCGAAGTTGCACGCCTTCTTGTGCAATTTGCATCCACGCATCAACAAAACTAATTTTCAATTGCACAAGAGCAAGGATAATTGGTAAGCAAGATAACAAGTGGCAGCAACATACAGTCTACCGAATTTTTCAAAGCGACATACAATCCATCCACAACCTTCCTCCAATGTCCAAATCCAGACGAGCTCTACAATCTTTAGCCAAGTCTTGCGTTTTGCAACCAGCAAAGCAGTTACAACTAGGAGGAGCAAGATTTTCATCCTCACGAGTTCAGGATTCAAGTGCATCCAACCCACAGTTATCATTCCCCTGCTTGGATAAGCGAGAAAAGAAGACAGAGGAGTTATCGCGGGGTGTTTTCAATCTGTCGGGTCCTTCCTCAAGCTTAAAGTCGGGTCCAGAACCAAGTTATGGATTTGTACGAACAGGTTTCCAAACTTACAAGTCTAGAAAGCCGATATTCCTTGATTATGGGGGACATCTACCTGAGTACGAAATTGCGTACGAGACATGGGGTAAGCTTAACAAAGAGAAATCGAACTTGATATTAATTCACACAGGTCTTTCAGCCTCCAGTCACGCAAAGTCACAACCCAATAACACTAAACCTGGATGGTGGGAAAATTTTATTGGATCGGGAAAGTTTATCGATACGGACAAATTCTTCGTGGTGTGTACAAATGTTCTAGGAGGTTGTTATGGATCTACTGGACCCTCTTCGATAGATCCGGCAAATAATGAAAGATATGCGACAAGATTCCCGATTTTGTCAGTTAATGACATGGTGAGAGCCCAAAGGGAGTTGGTACGTGACGAATTTGGAGTTTCAAAAGTATATGCATCGGTTGGTGCATCAATGGGTGGGATGCAGAGTTTAGCTTATGCGTGGGAGTTTCCCAGTGAAGTAGGCAAGATCATTAGTATTAGCGGTTGCGCTCGCTCACACCCATACTCCATAGCATTGAGACACACTCAGAGACAAGTTTTAATGAGTGACCCGAACTGGAATCGAGGATTCTACTACAATGGCATTCCCCCTCATGTGGGCATGAAATTGGCCAGAGAAATTGCGACAGTAACATACAGATCCGGCCCTGAATGGGAATACAGATTCGGTAGAGCAAGAGCTGATGATTCGCGGCCTCCGGCCTTGTGTCCCGATTTTTTGGTGGAGACGTATTTGGACCATGCAGGAGAGAAGTTTTGTTTAGAATACGATGCAAACTCGTGGTTGTATGTTTCCAAAGCAATGGATTTATTTGATTTAGGTGAAAACACCAGGTCGAGAGCTATTGAAGAGAAACAAAAGAGCGAACAGGAGTATAAATCAGCTTCAGGAGTGTCCGAGGAGTACGACGTTGTTCCTAAAGAGCCATATAAGGAGAAAAGAACCACTTCAAAATTTAGTGTTGAAGAGTCATTGGAGGATTTAAAGAGAGGAATGCAAAAGCGATTGGCAAACAAGGATGTGTTGGTCATCGGTGTCGAGTCAGATATCCTCTTCCCGGTTTGGCAACAACGTGAGATTGCAAATGTATTAAGAGAGAATAAAGAAAACAAAACTGGTCGGATCGAATACTTTGAATTAGGAAATGATATAAGTAATTACGGCCACGACACGTTCTTGTTGAGTCTTGATGATATTGGAAAGCCAGTGAAGAAGTTTTTAGAAAGTTGTAAATAATCAATAGATAATTGATTGGTGATTAGGATCCAATTCATAACCAAACCGTCTGCTAAAGGCGTAAATGTATTCTCGAAAGTTAGCCACAACAACCTTGGCCAATCCATTCTTCTTTTTCTTTCCATCGTCTTGCACATTCACTTGGTGGTGAGGTAATAAGTTATCATGAGCACTCAAACTCACGAACAATGCAAATGGAACAAACCAAATTAACAACCCAAAGAAGGAACAAATTTCAGCAAAGTCGGGTATCCTCGGAGCTTTATAATCTGGTTGCAATCTCACTTCCAAGGGGGGAATGTATGGGTTGTGGAAATGGTTAAACCATAAAAAGTGATTTGCAATTACCAAAACAATGCTCAATAGGAAAATTGGACTTGTCAACTCAACATATGGAAATTTTTTAAATTTTGTAAATAAATATAATAAGTGAAGATGGAAAATGTTGATAATTTAATTGGGAATGAGTCGAATATTACTAACAATACAAATGTCACTATTATGGAATATATGAGTTTTTTCAAGAACCTCTTGGTAGGTTCAGTATGTTCTTCAACTAGCTCCGATATGTAGTACAACCCTGATGCGATTGATAGCACAAGAAATAGGAAACCAATTACCAATCCTGCGTATGAAAGTAGCTGTAAAATCATAGTAGTATGATTGGCGTTGGGAAGTGGCTAGTTGGGGAGAGTATTTGGTGTTGACTTTTGGTGCAAACTTTGTTTTTTTTTTTTCCCCCGTTCATTGCCAAACAGTGACAATGAACATTCATTCAACGAGTAGAAATAGCAAACCAAGGATTAATCTACAAATCTCGAAACATAAGATATCAATTTAAGTATACTAGCTAGTCGTAGATTTCCATTGGTGGAATTCTATCAGTATTGTAGAACCAATTATCATTTTCCAACTCGACATCAAGCCATTGCACAGGGAATAGTACTAAATGCCCTTTGATGTTACCCAACAACTTTTCAGCTGTTTCTTTGTCATAAATTAACTCTCCTGACAACATTCGTCTGCGTGTTGCAAAATTTGTAGCTCTATTCTTGCGATATCTTTCATGAGTTTTAGAAGCTCCATTATCTTTTCTTGCCGATCCGTGCGTTGGTGACTCCTCCGTCGTATCTTGTTCCACATCTTCGCGAGATTCATTTTCATCCACTACAGGACTCTTTCCATCGTCATCAAGCTCATCATTATGATTTTTTTCTTTTCCATTTATATCCAGAATGCCAGGTACGGAGCTAAATTTTCTGGCTAACTTGTGACGCCTCTTACTTTCATGCTCAGCTAGATCTACCATCTCTTTTTTCTCTGGAGGTACTCGTCCCAAGACTCCAATATCCTCTCCCAAACCATCAGTGGTTTGTTCGTTATTATTTCCTAGGTGTAAAATATCCTCACTTAGTTCACTCGTTTCTGGCTTAGAAGTAGAAGCCGGCTCTCTCGCTACAGTTTGACCCTTCATGAACTTGCTTTGCAACTTAGAAAAGTTCGTATAGTCAGACCATCGAGCTACAGCATCGTCAGGCTGGCAATGAAACACCATTCGGAAGATATCAGTATTTTTTCTAGCAATTTCGAACCACAATAGTTCATAAAATTCAGGCTCCAACGGATCCTCAAACCCGTAAGGATCTATGAACGAATTGGCACATTCGGCATCAGGAGAAGATATTGTATCAAGGATGTCCTTGATCTCTTGGTCACTGCATGAGACTGGAGAGCCGGCTTGGAAGCCACTTCGCATTGCTTCTTCAGGACTTGGTTTTTCGTCCGTGGTTGATTCATCAACCTCCGTTAGAGTCCCGTTCATATCATTTGATGGTTTTAATGGTGACAATCCGGCGCTAGCACGTTTTTTGTTTTCTGCAGCGATATACTTCATCTCATTTGCTGCTACTCTTTGTAAATACGACACCTTTTTCAACAAGATCCATCGTTCCTGATTTCGTTCGTTGATTAGTTGTTCAGATTCTTCGTCATTGTTTGCAGCAACTAAGTCATCGTCACAATTCAAAAACTCGAGCACATCCTCATACAGGGGCAAAAAGCTGTTCCTTGGCAAGCCCGACTCCATCACCTGAAGTGATTTCTCTTGTAAGAACTTACTACTCGATAAGCGAGCACTTTTAGCAAATTCTGACTGGTATTTATCTAAACCATAACCACGAACGTCCTCTTTGTGTTGGTCACTATGCTGCACACGGTTATCATAGGACTTCTTTTTCTTGTCACGCACTCCCATATTGGCTTCTTTTGGACCTGTTCGATAATTGAACATTGTTGGCAAGTCTAGTGGCTTTGGTGCATCAGCAACTTCCTCCTCATAATTAACCTCAGCCACGGTTTCCTCCAAGTTCGAAATATTGATGTGATCTTTCCATCTTCTGGTTCCTTCCTTCTCATTCAACACATCTCTGGAAGCTATTTCAACCATAGCTGAATTAATAAGATAGCTCTTATGTCGGAACTTGTTGGTTGCAAACTTCAACCCCTTTTCGGTTTTTGCAAATTCTTCAAACCTTTTGAAGCGCCTTTCGACTGTGTCCAAAATATCAATATTGACTCCTAGGTGCTCTCTCATCAATCTCATTCTCAAAGTGTGAGCAAATCTTGCGGCCTTGTAGGGCACTCCGTTCATACGAGTGGAAATCATTTCAGTATCCCTGACAACTGCTGCTACTTCAGAATCTCGCACCCCACGCATGGATCTTTCATTGATATTAGCACTTCCTATAATCACCGATCGATCATCTACAATCATACATTTGGCATGTATGTATAGTTGTTCTGTCACCAAAGTACGTTGTGGACCTATTCTGCCCCACTTTCTTAAAGAGAAGAATTGAATGTAATCATCTGGATTGATGCCTTTTTTTCTCAACTTAGCAAAAATTGAGGTCTCACCTCGGGATATTGACATGAATTGACATTGCATTATCACTCGAACAGATGACCCCTCTGCTTCATCAACTTGAGCTTCAAAACCTGGCATCAAAGGGATGACAATTATTGCCTTCCAGATCGAACCTTCTTGGTGTGCACGGATTATTCTTTCAACTAAAGCATCTCCAATTCTATTTTTAATTTCCACACCATCAATGAAACACGAAGTAACAAAAAATTGATTCTCAATGTAAACAAAGTGCTCTGAAGTCTCTATTAATTTCAAATACGCATTTTGTATACTTTGCTCATGCTCTTCAAGGCCCAAAGACCATTTGCCGGATGACCTTAATAGCTGCACCTCACATGTACCACTATATCCAGCATTGCGTGCTTCCTCGTCAGTGAAATCTGGTGGTGGTAATAATAAAGGAGTAAGTCTGCTGGGCCTCTTTTGTCTGATTAAGTAATTCCATCGTTGCACAAAATGACGTGATAAGTCCCTTGCAACTTTTCCATAAGTCATCATATGTATGTCATGCCAAGGCATCCTTGGGGTAGTTTGCCTGTTGTACATGGATTTATAAGGCTTGTCCAAGTCGAAGAAATCTTTGACTCTAGGATTGGAGTAATCTTTACCCATAAATACCTGAAAGTTCTCCAAGTCAGCAACTGTGGCA
Source organism: Candida orthopsilosis Co 90-125 (assembly GCF_000315875.1). Lineage (NCBI taxonomy): Eukaryota > Fungi > Ascomycota > Pichiomycetes > Serinales > Debaryomycetaceae > Lodderomyces > Lodderomyces orthopsilosis. The sequence goes on from NC_018297.1 coordinate 730,795, forward strand.
TAGTCATCTGCTCCAAATTGTTCGAAATCTTCGGGCGAATCGTCTGCTAAAACATGGTCAGCAGTATCATACCTACCATAGCATAAATCTATCCCTCCTAAAAATGCATATGTCAGATCCACAATACACAACTTTTCATGATGGGCCCAAAAGAATGTGTTTTGCAAAAGCTGATTGGGAGATCTAATTACATGAATGTTTTCCTCATTGAGCCACAACAAAGAGTGCTTTGTATATAGTGAGTCTGTAGCAACTGTAGTACCAACATTTCGATACACAATGACAAAGATTTTAACGCCCTCTCTTGCCTTCCTTTGCAATAACCTATCAATTCTATATTGTTGATTACCTAATGCAGGTCTTCTTAGGTAAAGCTCTGGGGATAACCACCAGTCATGAATGTAAATTGTTTCCTTTGCCATTTCGATAGCAGCAGAAACTGCCCAAAAGTAATCTCTACCATCGACGAACCATTGTGCAAAACAATTTTGTCTAATTGGCGCAAAAGAATCAAAACGATGTCTCACTCCCCATTCAGTGTTGTGTTGCATTTGACGAAATGACTCCAACCATGCTTTATGTTCCCTTGAGGATTTGGGATTTAATACCAATTTTCTTTCCCTGTTCTCCAAAACAATTTTCAAATGGGGAAAGATTTTAGCGTGATGACGTACATTTTTACCAGCCTCATTTTCGTCAAAGTCGACATTTTCATCATCATCTTTTACCACATTGTTTTTAGTGTGAATTTTGAAATTTGAGTCGACCAAGAATACATCCAATGGAGTTGTTGAGTTTATATCTGAAACGTACACGACATAGCTGTTTCTAACGAGCATCCACTTCTCTGTTCGTCTATCGTACATGCCTTTCAAATCGTTTGCTTTGAAATGTCCAACTCTCCATCCTTGCGATTTTGCTGAAGAGCTAATATGAATAGAGCCTTGCTTTCCTTGAAAAGAACCCTCATAATTCAATAATGAGGAGATTGGTGAGATTTCAAAAAACATAAACACGTAATTGGATAAAGGAGTCAAGGCAACAAACTCAATAAGCTCTTTCAAGTAATCTTCCATTTGCTTTAAATATTCTCCATTTTTCCTACGAAGTTTCAAAACGTAGTCGGATCTACTTTCCTTTGGTACATGCTCACGAGATATAGCCGACGTCAAACTTCCCAATCGCAGTCGCATTCTTGAAAGACCCGACTGTGTACTCATTATTGATTGATTGTCCGCGTCCCCATGAAGGACACTATTAATCTGCGACGCAGTATCAGACACCTTTGTCTTTTTTCTTCTGTCTTTAAAGGAAGGTATGGGAAACTTTGGCAATTTGGTTTTAGTGCCAAAAACAGTTTTCCAATTATCAATTTTACAACGGGAATGCAAGTAGAACAAGTCAGTAATTGTTCTTTCAATACTCCATTTCATACTTTTATCACCAACACCATACTCCAAGTCAATACGAAAGTTTCTGTTCTTGGTGAACTCACTTGACGAAATGTCAACAATGTTGAAGCCTAATAGGGAGAACAACAAAGGAGCCCTAGCTATTCCACCCTCATCCACAAACAAGCAGGATGCCATGATGCCTAGCGATGGTCCATTGATGATAAATGAATTTATAAGCCTTTGTGCTCTCAAATCGGTATTTGTGTAGGAATAATTCTGCTCTCCCATTTGAGATCCCGGTCTCTGGTGTTTGTCTTTTCTCTTTCTTTTCGGTTCAATCTGTCCATCACGATTCGATCTAGAAACAAATTTGGTAAAGTTTTGTATAGCGGAAGGACGCCGTGATTGGGGTGATGTAGGCTCATTCTGGTAACTCTCATCCGGTTGGTTACTCCAGTGACTAGTTGGGCGATTTTCTGATCCATAAGTTGCACCTTCTTGTTCGGTATCATCTCTATCCGCTGCTTCCTCTTCTTCTGAACTGTATCTCGACTCTTGTGGATCCTCACCCCACCGGTTAAAAAAGGATATTGGGTTCGAGATTATATGAGATGAACTTTGCCGAGAGTATAATGGACTCTTGTTGCTTGCTCGTTTGACACTTGTTGAGCTTTGGTTTTGAGATTCTCCAGATAATGACCGATACAACTGTCTAATATCAGGCAGTTCTCTCGATGTGGGTACATTGTTTTGCACCGAATTATTTAAATCGGGGGTACTATCAGACACAGCTTCAGGTTGATCATGCCCCGAGCTGTCTAAAGTGGGCATGATGGGACTAGAGAGATTTGTGATATCAACGTTGCAAAACGAAAGCAAAATATCAACAACGAAATTTATTTTTTTCGACTGTAAGAACAATTGCTGTAGAGAGGCTTAAATAGTGAAACTTGAGTACAACATAAGAATAGGGTATGTTCGGCGATCATGACTGAAAAGAGATGGCAAACTCTGGTTCCACTACACACCCTATAACAAATCACAACTTCTAAGTAAATAATATCTAGTCGTTTTTATGCCCATGAACTCTGTCAAAAAATTGTTGGTTTGCGCGTTATTGAACATGAATCTAGGAGTGTTTCGAGCATTTTCAAGTCCTGATTCGTCAATCAACTGGGAATAGTGCTCTACGATCTTCTGATTTGCCTCCTTAATCATAGTCTCCGCGTTATCCTTCTTGAACAAGTCCTTTTTACAGAACTTCTTTAACAACTCGTCCATTTTGGTAAAGACAATATCCACAGGTATACCTCTGTCATGCAAGTAATGTACCAATTGTAAATCCTCATCTGCAAACCCATCAGTCGAGCTTATCAAAAGCAATACTCGTTTCAACTGGCGCCGATTTTTGATGTATGCAAGAATCATTTCCCCTTGTATTTCAACACCCCCCCTTCCATACCCAGGACTATCAACCAATCGTAGCTCATTCGAGAGCCTAAAAGAGTTTAGCGTCTTTGTGAATCCAGCTTTCGATGAAACGTATGCCAACTGTTCATGCCTCATCAAACTCTTCTTGGAAACCAACAAGTTGTTTATCAAGGATGATTTACCTGCATTGGTGCGTCCCATTAAAAGCACCTCCGGTAGTGGTTTCAATAATTCAGGCTTTATTCCAAAAGTCCTTTTTGTGGATTGCGTGCTTGTTGCCATTGATTTTGCTTTCAAAATCTCGTACTTGACATCTGGGATCTCATTATAATCTGCCAATGTCCACTCCAACTCAATTTTAACGTTGTTAAAAAACCGCTGAGATTTTGCAACTTCAGTATTGGTCGGGATGCCCGAAAAAATGTCGTTCAAGATGTTGGGATTGATGATCTTCTTTCGTAGTTCATTGGTGTTGTTGCAAAGGTTCAGCGGTAGTGTTTGAGACGCTGCTTTCGGATACCGCGGTAAATCTTGAGCAAATTTGGGAATAGATTCGGTAAGGTAATCTATAGATACATGTTTATATCTCCTTTGGCAATACCGACAACAGGAGGTGAATCTGGTCATTTGAGAGGCAGCCCAACGAAAAATCACCAAAAATGCATCTCCGATTGAATAAAAGAAGTATTGCATTACACAAAACCCCCAATTGGCTAGAAACAATTTGTTGCAGCAGAAACGCGACACGACACAAATGTAACTACCTGGGTGGATATGGGTGGTTTACCGTAGGGGCATTCCTATCTCAACAACTGCCTCAGACCTAAACCACTCAAAACTACACGAACAGAGCTAAAACAAAAACAATAACATAAAGTACAAACCTAAACTACACAACTATTTTAAGAATTTCCGAATCCAGCAAATAGTTGTTCCCATTCATCCTTGTTTGCATCATCGGACTTTTCAAACTCTGTTGTATCTTCATTATCCACATGAGCAGGTTCTAAATTAAAATTTTCATCCACATCTTCAGTTGCTGGCTGAAGATCATTGAATATATCGTCGTCAAATGCAGCTTCCTCGTTACCACGTTGGTTCGATTGTTTGAAATTGTCAACGGCGTCATCGAAATGAGACTCCTCTTCCTCCGAATCACTCTCCTGCAACTCTAGCTCTTTAATAGGCGGGAACTCGTCTTCTCTTTCTTCCACCATCTCAAAGGAAGAGGCACTGCCCTCAGGTCCCTCTTGTTCAACAACACTATCATTATCCCTAACAGACAAAGGAGCAGGTGCACCAACCGATCCACCAGCTACGTTGTGAGGGTATTTGGTTTCAGAATTGGAAGAAGTAACCGGGGTGTCTTCATTATCTTCTTCAGCAATGCCAGAATCAGTTGACAACCCTTTCAAACCCTTTGTTGTAGCAGCCTTATCATTCTTCTCCTGCTCAATTGTGGATACGGATTCATCGTCCTTGGAAGCTCCAAGATGGTTAGAAACGGTATTGACTGCACCAACAACGGCTGCACCAACAACTCCTGCACCCGCGACAGCCCCCGCAACGACACCTGCATCAGACCCTGTTGGGGTGTGTTTTTGCAACTGATCCTGTAATTGTCTTTGCTTCTCCTCTTCTTCCAATCTGGTTCTCTCTTGTTGATTGAGTTCCTCTTGCAACTGTCTGTGCTCTTCCTCCGCTGTAGCAATTTGACTTCTCAACTCCTCATTTTTAACGATAACTACCTGAGCTTGTGACTTTTTCACAGCAACCTGGCCTCTCAACTCCTCGTTATTAATAAGTTTTAATTGTTCTTCAAGTTGAGTTGTTTCAGCATTCAATGTTTTCAATTTTTCTTTAGCAGTAATATTCTCTTTTTGCAATTCCTCAACTGCAAGTTGCTTCTCGTGTACCTCGGTAGATATGGAGTGGAGTTTTGCCTCGGCGATTGATGTCTCAGATCTTAAGGCCTCAGCTTCCTCCTTGGCCTTGGATAACTTAGCCTCTACTTCTGTGACTTGCTTAACCTCATTGTCGTATGATGTTCTCAAAAGCTTGAGTTTGTTTTCAAACTCGACTTTGGCATTCAACAATTTTTGGAGCTCTTGTTCAGCTTTAGATTTCTTTTCATCCAAGTTTGTTGTTTGAGTTCTGAGGGAATTGATCTGATTTGATACGTTTGCCAAGTCAGAAGTTGCTTGTGATAACTGTTCCGAGTGTCCAGGATCGGCCAATAAATCATTGTTAACATGCTTATCTGTGGTGGCTCTAGTGGCCGGTGGAGGTGGCACACTGCGCAACGCTTCATATTTAACTTGTTTTCGAGGTGGAGGAGAAGATTGAGTAGTAATTGGAGCTGATTCACGAACTTGTTCCTTTATCTCTTCTTGTTTAGGTGATTGTTGATTCAACAACGATTGGCCAAATGTTGAAGTAGGTTTGAAAGAGCTTGTCAAACGAGGCTTTGTTGAGTGAGATAAATCACTACTAGATGCCCTTTCTTGTAATTGAGGTGGAGCAGCTGGCTGTGATTGAGGTTGAGGAGATGGACTACCAAAAACATCAACCAAATCGTCCATCGATGATTTCACTTTCGTTGGAGGTGGCACTGGCTTGGACCCAATACTCTTTATCGATGAGATTAAACTGTCTGGAATCACATTGGGCAAACTCTTACCACTAGCTTTTCTGTTCACCAAAAACAAAGCAATTGAAAATTCCAATTTCGTGAAAAGACCAGTGTTTTGAATATCAGCCAAATCCCATATAGTGGCCAAGTCTTGTTGATCCAACTTAGATGTCATCAAAAATGACGCAACCTGATCTGGGTTCAAATGACCCACATGCTCTTTGTCAAGGTTGTTGAATATGGAATCATACTGAGCTTTCATCACCGGAGTCACCACCCAATCTCCGCCAGCATCCGCTTTGGAATCATCAGCAAGCGGATGTCTAATTGCGGTTTGTTGAGAACTAATGGAAGCTTGACGAGAGGACTGTTGATACAAATTTGGCGACTGAGGAGGTGGTGGTGAGATTGGTCCACCACTTCTCTCTACCGACTTCCAAACATTATCTGAAAGAAATGGCGGTAATTGCTTAATACGACCACTCAAGACCCCTTGCACCAAGTGCATTGCAATTACAAACTCACCCACATACAATGCACCTGAATTGTTTCTATCGACCAAGCTCCAAATCTGACCCAATGTTGCTGTAGGCAACCTTGCCTTCAAGAAAATGTCTTTAGCTTGCGTTCCGCTCAATTCACCTTGTACTGATCCTACCGTTTTAGCGAACAACTGAGAAAATCTCTGATAGTCAGCGGCACTGACAGCATTGATTGATTCTTGTGGAGTGGCAGATCCCGGAACGGTATTGTTGGGTTGACTGGACAAATACGAGTTGCTGGTCGATTGAGGCTGCAACTGAGGCAATTGCAAATCAGCAAATTTCGGCAATGGACCAGGTGTGTCAGCCAAGCCTGGTGCTGGATGATTTCCCGCTTGTGTGTATCCAATCAATCTCATGGCATAGCAAAAGCCAAACTGATTCAAAAAGCCCAAATTGTTCTGATCAGCGAGTTGCCATATTTCACCCAAAATTGCCGGAGGCAAATTAGATTTCTCGAACGTGGTACGTGCTTTCTCACCGGTGATAATTCCAGTATTTTCAGGATCCAATGATTTGAAGATCTGAGTATACAACGACTTTTCCTCTGGCGTGAGGCCAACTTTAAACGTGGGTGTGGCTGAAATTGAGTTAGTAACTGGTATCCATTAGCAATACTAGGGCATACATACGATGCGAAGAGCTCATTCTTTGTAGCAATTATTGATATAATAGCTACTACAAATAAAAGTTTCGGGTTTATTTTCGTTTTGACGTCGGTTGTGTAATAATTACGTAAGCGCTTACATAATACACCATGGTAGCAGCTTGTTATTTTTTCAGTTTTTTCTTTTCGATGAGAAGACTTTCACAGTAACCTTTAGCTTTACAATCAAACAATGAATAGAGGCAGAGGCGGCTTTAGAGGCGGCCGGGGTGGTGCTGGCGGAAGACCAAACTTCCAACAAGGTCCACCAGATACAGTTTTGGAAATGGGATCTTTTATGCAAGCATGTGAGGGAGATATAGTATGTCGTTCAATCAATGTCAAAATACCCTACTTCAATGCTCCAATTTACTTAGAAAACAAAACACAAGTTGGAAAAGTTGACGAAATATTAGGACCGTTGAACGAGGTCTTTTTCACAATAAAACCGTCTGAAGGAGTCAAAGCCGAATCGTTCAAGGAGGGAGATAAATTTTACATTGGACCTGATAAACTTTTACCATTGGAAAGATTTTTGCCTAAACCTCCATCGATAGGACCTAAACCAAAGAGAAAACCTGGTGCTGGTGGTTCTGGTGGCCGTGGTGGCCGTGGCGGAAGCAGAGGTGGCTTTGGTGGTCGTGGTGGAGCTAGAGGTGGAAGTAGGGGAGGCTTTGGTGGCTCAAGAGGTGGTTTCGGCGGTCGTGGTGGCTCAAGAGGAGGAAGTAGGGGAGGTTTTGGTGGTCGTGGTGGATCCCGCGGCGGATCTAGAGGTGGAAGAGGAAGATTTTAAAGATAAAGAATAGTTGATTAAAGTGTCATCTCAGGAGCAATACTTTATAGCAGGTAACTCATTAATGCCGTTATTAGATATCATTATGTATACAACTTTTGCGTTATAATAAAATGTACATGTCGTGCTGCGCTTATTTGAATATTTAAGAGAATTTGACTCAACGCACTTTAAATTTTCTCAACTTCTCTTAATGTCACCACCGATGTTTCACACATGATCACCATACGATATTCTGTACTCATAGGTGCGTTTCTTCTCGTCTGAAAATCAATCGACACTACTAACAAGTTAGTTTTCATCTTGTCTTTGATTGGAGCAAGCTATTTAGGGTTTTCCCTGATCAACCTCACCCACGACAAACTCATACACTTTGCCACGTTTTTTATCCTCACTACTGAATTCTTTTTCATCTTTCGGACCAGATCATTAAAACAACTAAGCTACCTTACGTTCGTGGTATGCAGCCTATGTGGTGGTATCGGACTGGAGTTTCTACAACACATGGTCAATATGAAGAGGGTGTTTGATCCAATGGATATATTGTGCAATCTCGCAGGGAGCATTTTTGGTTTGTCTTTATCGATAGTTTACCAAAGTTATGGTGAAGGAATAAAAAAGACGCAACCAGTCGAGATTGAATTGATTTGAGTAGATTGTGCACTACATTGTTGTGTTTGGCATTGTTGGGAGCTCCTTACATATTATCACGTTCAAAAGTCAAAGCACTTTAGTCATATGAGCCGCACTGCTTAGTAAGAAATAAATTGTTGAATTATATAAATGAAAGCTAGAGTAATATTTCAAAAGAATCCTCATATGCCAATCTCCAGCGACTATGGCTCAACCATTCTACGGAGACATCCAATCATATGATATACACACTTACTGGAACAACAATAACCAAGGGGAAAGGCAATTTGCTTATAATCTCAGAGAAAAGGTGTTAAAAGAGTTTGACAGGGACATCAAAAATGGTGACATTAGAGTGTACAAGTTCCACGACAAACCCATTGGGCCTCATACGTTGAACATGTGGGAACTAGACTTTAGGAAGCCAGAGTTGTTTGTAAAACTTGTCCCTTATTTTCAATTGAACCATGGCAAGTTATCTGTTTTGATTCATCCTAGGACAAGCCAAGGGGATCTCAAAGACCATACTGATCATGCACTTTGGCTTGGACATAAATTGCGTTTAGATACCAGCTTCTTAGAAGATTAGATATGTAGTATGTTGGAGTAATTATTTATAATCATGTTTACTTTCAAATTTTGTTACCTCTATAATATAAAAAGCTTCGATGACGACAATGTAGCATCTTAATTTTGAGTACTTTCTACTGCTCACCATTCATTATAGCAGTCATCTTAGCAGCAATATTAGCTCAAGTATAATTTCCTGCACTTAAAGTGAACTTACGGCGGAAATCGCGCATACTATCAATGGCTTCTCTATCTAAAAAATCTTTGCAATATATCAAACGGCAGAATCACCTCAAAAGATTATGTACCTGCAAAAGTATATATATAGCACCTATTCTCCTAAAATCACACAACTTAGTCAATTTTATTTCATAATTTCAATCTATCACAACAATGCAAACCCTACGCATCAAGTTGAGTAATGTACACTGTCAAAAGTGTGAAACAACCATCAAAAAGGTTATATCACGATTTTACAAAATAAACGAAATTGAGGCGAATATCGTTTCAGAACTGAATATTGAAGAGTTGTCTAATAGGGAAGTATTTTTTTACCTAAAAGATGCAGAAGTGACCTTGTACGGAAGTAATATTATCGATTTCAAAAACGATTTGAAAAAAGTGATCAAGCAATTGGAAAAGTCGGGGTTTGGTGTAACGAAATGGGTTGTTGTTGACGAAAACGGCGACCAAAACTCATTTGAGAATGCTCATGATATCGAAGTTGGGCCAGGAGATGCTCCCCACCATGATGGCTTTTTTGATATTTGGGGAATTTTCGAAAAATATCTGGCCTCCAAATCAGCCAAAAAGCATTTAAAGTATTGTACCGTGTGCCAAAACAGCAAAGCAAGCAAAGCAAGCAAAACGAATGAAACTAGTGACTCCTCGTCTGTTGAAACAAAAGTTGAAGTATCTGAACCGGAGTTTAGAGCTTCCTTTATGATTACTGGAATGACTTGTTCATCCTGTGTTCATACAGTGGAGGACGCACTTAAAGGACTACTTGGAGGAGACAAGGATTCAGCTTCAATGGGTGACGCTAACTATTCGGTGAATTTGCTTCAGCAATCAGTAGTTGCTATCATCAAAAACAAACAATTAATCAATCAGATCATTGATCGTGTGAATGACTTGGGATTCGAATGTAAGCTCATTGAAGTGTTGCCAGTCCACAGATCAATAAACACGAGAATAACTGCGTTAATTGGAGGCATGACGTGCGCTGCTTGCGCAAACTCAATCGAAGCTGCGGTTAAAAACTTGCCTTTTGTTTTGGAAAGTGGTATTAATGTTGTGACTAAAAATGCGCAATTTGTTCTTGAAGATGATACACATCATGAAAACTTGCAAAAATTGAAGGAAGCGGTTGAGGATTGTGGGTTTGATTTTGAAGTAGTCACCAATGAAAAGATCAACTTCACTTCAGCAAAGCAAAAACCAAGAACAATCAATATTAAAGTTGAAGGAATGTTTTGTGATCATTGCCCCGAAATTATTATGAGCTATCTATTACGCTATGGGGATGCCATTGTCGTACATGACCCGATTACTTTAAAGCATCCAATTATCAAGTTTACATATGTTCCCAGCCGTAACGTGACTGCTCGTCAAATTGTGTGGGATTTGAATCATTTGAGAGATGATGGAACAGGAAACCATACAATTGATAACGAGGGCGGATCATTCACTTGTGGGTTAGTGAAGCCTGTCTCTGTGGACGAGCATATCAAAAAGTTAGCCAGAAGTGAAGTGATGAATCTTGCTTTGCGATTGGTGTTGGCTACAGTCTTTGCCATTCCTACATTTATCTTTGGTATTGTTGCCATGTCATTGCTATCAAAACACCATCCATTTAGGGTTTGGGTAGAGGAACCAATTTGGGTTGGTAATGCATCTCGTGCTAGTTGGATATTGCTCATATTATCAACCCCAGTGTATCTTTTTGCCGCTGACACTTTCCACCGTAAGGCAATCAAGGAAATCAAATCATTATGGCTCCACAAAAACTCCTTCAAGAGTCGCTTGCTCAAGTTTGGATCAATGAATTTGTTAATGAGCTTGGGAACTACAGTAGCCTACTTTGCCAGTATTGCTTTGTTAGCATTGAGTGCAAATCAAAAAGCTAAAACCCACATGGGATTTCATACAACTTATTTTGACTCAGTTGTTTTTTTGACATTTTTTTTATTGATTGGAAAATTGTTGCAAAGCTATTCGAAGAGCAAAACTGCTGACGCTATTTCCAAATTGGCCACTTTGAAACAAAACACGGCCATAGTAGTGGACGAAGTAGAGGGACATTTTGAAAATGACCAAGTCGTTGATTTAGAGTTATTGGAGGTTGGTGATTACATAAAGATCGGCTCTGGCGAGTCGCCGCCAGTCGATTGTGTCATATTAAACGGTGAATCAAATTTCGACGAAAGTGCATTGACTGGTGAATCAACACCGGTGAAGCATATCGAGGGCCACCAGATTTTCTCGGGAACTGTTAATATTGGAAGCCACTCTATCATTGCCAAGGTGACCAGTTTGGAGGGTGATTCTTTATTGAGTCAAATCATTAATACGGTCAGGGATGGCCAACTTAAGAAAGCTCCCATGGAGAGAACCGCCGACCTCATAACAGGTTATTTTGTACCTATAATAATCACCGTTGCAATAATCACCTGGGTTATCTGGCTCAGTTTAGGATATTCAGGCGTCTTGCCCCAAAGCTACCTCGACATTGATATTGGCGGATGGACTGTTTGGTCATTGGAATTTGCAATTGCTGTGTTTGTTGTTGCATGCCCTTGTGGTATTGGATTAGCCGCGCCTACCGCACTCTTTGTTGGTTCTGGTTTAGCCGCAAAGTATGGTATTTTAGCCAAGGGTGGTGGTGCTGCTTTTCAAGATGGAGCAACAGCCAATATTGTTTGCTTTGATAAAACAGGAACATTGACCAGGGGAGAATTGGCTGTGACAAATTACTCCTTTGTTGAGAAGGAGCTGGCTTTGAAGCAATTTTCACTACAAATTGCAAGAGATTTGGAAGTTGCATCGTCGCACCCTCTAGCCAAAGCAACCAGATTGTTTGCAGAGTATTTAAGCCTCAATAAGGGTATTCCCTTGGTGGCTAATAAAATACCTCAAGTTGAAACTGTTCATGGTCGTGGTTTAAGGGGTGATTTTGTTTACAACGATGGTGAAGAAAGTGATTGGGGTAAATTCCAGCCGACTGAAGCTATACTAGGTAACGAAAAACTTTTTGAAGAGAATGATGTGTTAGTCAATGACGAGCAGCAGACTCTCTTAACAAAATGGAAAACAGAATGTAAGTCAGTGATGTTGGTTGGTTTGAAATGCCCAACCTATTTCAACGACGATAAAATTCATTTGATATTTATGATGGCTGCTAGAGACCAAATCCGACCAGAGACCAAAAAAGTTATGGAATATTTCAATTTGAAAAACATTGACACATGGATGATTACTGGGGACAATTCGCTCACTGCAAATGCTATAGCAAAAGAAATTGGCATAACCAATGTGGTTAGCGAGGTTTTGCCGGATGAAAAAGAAGCTCAAATCAAAAGAATTCGTCAGTTGAAACAAAATGACAGCAATAAATCCAAATGTGTCATTGCTATGGTAGGTGATGGTATAAATGATGCTCCAGCACTCGCTGCTGCTGATGTTGGAATTGCCCTTAGTTCAGGTGCTGATCTTGCTGTCACTTCGAGTGACTTCATCTTGTTGAACAAGCTACACCCTTTGATCTGCTTAGTAACATTATTTGATTTATCTCGAGTTGTATTCCGTCGTGTCAAGTTCAATTTTGCATGGAGTTTGGTTTACAATATGATTGGGTTGCCGATTGCTGCTGGTGTGATTTATCCATATAGGAATTCTCGATTGGATCCGGTTTGGGCTAGTGCAGCTATGGCATTGAGTTCAGTGAGTGTTGTGTTGAGTAGTTTGGCTTTAAGGCTCTACAAGCCAAAGTTGCATGCTAAAGACTTTGATTTGAAGGAAGACGAGGAGACATTGCCCGAAGAGGATTGAAAGATATAAATAAAAATGAATAAATCTTATCGTAAATTCGTAATCTCTTATTGAGCGAAGATTGCCTGGTCGAATTGAACAACCATTACTGTTACATTATCGGTAGTGGATGCATCGATTGCCAATTGACACAACTTTTTAGATGCTTCTTGTGCGTCCAACCCCTTTTTAAAGCAATCAGCAACTATTTTACAAGCTTTGGTATCACTAATTACATCCCAGACCCCATCACATGCAATGATCATAAATTCGTCATCCTTGATTATCTGTGTGGATGTGGTGAATGGCTTTCCTAAAACCAAATCTTTCATATAAGAATCACCCAACGACCTCGTTACAGCTAGCACCCCATTAACACGATTCTTCAATATCAATCCACCAGAATTTTCCACCCTATCTATTTCATTCTTGTCTGACGCCTTATGGTCGTATGATAGTCTATATGCTTTACCTTTTCGGCTCAATACTATTCTTGAGTCCCCAACATTGGAGGTGTATAACATCCTCTTGTGATTTTTGGTGGGCACAAAATCAAATGACTTTGAAGTGTCGTCAGTTTGTTTTCCAATATTGTTTGTATTCACCATACAATCATCCTCGGTTTCACTCTCCCAGCGGAGAACTGCCACCGCGGCGGTGCATCCTGATGCTCCTTGGCCATTCTTCTCAATTATTTCATCAGCTTTGACAAAACTTTTGTACAAATGATCTTTCATATCCACTCTGCCCTTCAACGGTATACTTGAGGTAGAGCTACCTGGATTTGTAAAGATGGGACTACCCTCTGAATGGTTCGGTGGAGCGGTGGGCTGCTCAGATGACGATAAATTTGCTTTATTGCTTGATGGAAGGGTGTTGTTTTGATCTTGCAATTCCAAATCAATTTCTTGTTCAAGTAAAGAGTGTAAGTTATTACCACACCAGCGAGCGCTATCTTTTCCGGCATGGCCATCGAAGATGGCAAAATAGCCCCAATCAACACGTTCAGCAAAATTTGCAATGTACGTATGAACATCTTCCATTTTGGATCTATAAGTAGAATTCTTGTTCTCAGCTACACCTACTTTAAAAGATAAGCCGGCAAACGGGTCGTACTCTGACGATGTTTTCGATCTAGGCTTAGCTGAATGGTGGGCTGGTGGGGAATCTATCATGTCAGAAGTACTGCTCAGATCCAGTGGTGGTAATGGTATCTTTGGATCCGTCAATGGAGGCGTAGTTCTTCTGTCAGTAGGCGATTGTGTGTGATTGCTTGAGGAATGTTGGCTTGTCATCTCTTCCAGGTGGTTTTTTTGGTGATACTCTGCTCGCCTTTGCGCCAACCCTTGATGTGACACAGGTTGTTGCCCAAATGAAGCAACTGATGGTGATGATATATCAACGTTTGGATCTGGCTCAGTTGCATTCATATTTATTAGATTGTGTATTTGTTAAGAGCTATTTTTATCCAAAAGTAGGTCGTGGTACTGTTTAGTCAAAAAAGGTTTATTAATGATGCAATGGCGTTTATATAGCTTTGTTTTCAAATGGTTGTGGTTAAGCAAAAATTGTTTTAGAGTCGCGCCCACGTCATAAGTTACATTTGTTCTAAATTTAACTTTAATGAGAGCAATGTCGTGCAAATGAAGTGACGCAATGCTAGATTTCCGACATAGGAAAATATTTCAAAATAGCAAGCATAAAATGTTTTGTTTATGCTGGACCAAGAAGTAAAATTATCACAGCCACATATCAGCTGTTGAGTGACACAAACGCTTCTCTAGGAGGAAAATTTCTTACAACATGTAATGTGTGGTACCAACCACCAAGTAAGAGCAAATAATGAGGTTAGACACCTTTTGACTACAAAAATGGCAAAAAAATGATTATAATCAGCGAAAAGCTCCTCTTTAGTAGATTTAACATTTTGCAAGCTTTCGAAAGGACTTTGGGACTAATCGTTCCATACTTCCCCTTTACCACAATATTAGAGCCAAAACTGTTAACAAGCTCTACTTGTTTTTATTATCGTGTGGGTGTAATAAATTCATCTCCACATTTTTTTCTCCCATTCAAAACCTTAGTAACCTTCAAAAAAAAAATAATTCAGGGGGTGTGTCGAGTTGCCACACTTTCTTGTCCTTTGTATCACTGAGATCAATACATTGAACATAGTCGTCATGCCAGCAGAAGTTCCCATCCCATATACGTCTATTGGCAAGCCTATTACCGAGTTTGTTGAATATAATAACGCCAATTTTTCAACCACAACATGGAAAGTTCCTTCAAACGTCGAATACAAGGGAAAGATCTTCTATGTCCATGGATTCATGGAAAGCGCATCCATCTACACTGAGTTTTTTGACAACTTATCTCAAAATGGTTATGAAGTGTTTTTCTTTGACCAAAGAGGCTCTGGTGAGACATCACCAAATGACTTGGGAGGAACTAATGAGTTTTACACTTTTGACGATTTGGATTTCTTTCTCAAGCGCAGCTTGGATGCACGTAGTGATCCTAAGGAAAAGTTTATTTTGATGGGCCATTCAATGGGTGGGGGAATCATTTTGAATTATGGAATTAGAGGTAAATACAAGGATGGGATAAAGGCCATTATTGCTTGTGGTCCATTGATCAAATTACACCCTAAAACGCAACCAAATATTGTCTCCAGGTTGGCATTGCCTTATGTTTCCAAAGTGTTACCAAACTTCAAATTAGACTCAAAGTTGAATTATGATTACATCACATCAAATAAGAGATGGCAAAACTATATCAGAGAACATGACAAGAAGTTGATTGGTTCCCTTGCACAATTCAATGATATGTTTAAGAGAGGTAAAGATTTGTTGAACCCAGAATATGCACAGAAGTTCGACACCAATATTGCTTTGTTGATTGTACATGGTACTCATGATTACATCAATGACATAAAAGGAAGTGAGGAGTTTTTCCCGTTATTGCCAGAGAATATGAACAAGGTAATTGATAGAATTGATGCTGGAAGACATAGTTTATTTGTGGAGAACGACGAGTTATTCAAGTTGGTTTTTAAGAAAGTCACTGACTTCCTTCAAGAATACGCAAGGAGGGAATAGGTAGAGCTAATTGTTTTCTTTATATATCATTGTGATGTGTTGTGTTTCCGCTTCCACTATCTCTCTATGACTTTCTCTGTAAGCGCATAATCCCTTTTTATATAACACAAAGCAACACACAAAGTGAAGAAAATTTGACAGGCAATTTTCACAAGAACCGCCCAACTTTTATCAGGCCGATCCACTCATTTCCGAGACACACACGACTCATCCCGGGATCCTCATCACTACATAATCCAACCTTGATAAAGACTAGTCACATTTACTCACCAAGAGTGCCCCAATGCCTTTCTTGCAATTTTTTTAAGTACTACCATGGGATACACTATCAAACAAAAGATTGAAATATGTCTCAAAGCAGAGTCAAATCCCCACATGACACAGTCTGATCTTGCTGTATGGGCAATGAAGGAATATGGACTGACAAGGCCACCTTCTCAAACGACAATTTCTCGTATTTTGAGCTCAAAGAATGATATAATCGCGTCTAAGGAAGATGAATTCAAGTTGGTGCGTCGGAGAAAGCAAACCAACCCCTTGTTACGCAAGATATTGACCGAGTGGATTACTCAAGCAACATGGGAAGGCATTCCTATCACCACCCCCATTATCCAACTGACGGCGCACGCTATATGGACAAGATTGCCTAAAGAGGACAAATCTGGAAACGGAGTATTCAACCAAAAGTGGTGTGCTCATTTCATAAAAAAACTAAATATAAACATCACGGGAAGTGAAGAAGATATCAAACAGAACTTTGGCTACAAGTTGAATAAAGTTTGGATGTTGGATGAAAAAGTAGAGTTGAAGAATTACTTGAGCAACATGATTAAACAAGACAATTATTCGCCACAGGATATTTTTGTGATTGATGAATTTCAATTGTTTTATTCACTTCCCTTGGACCAGATATTTGACGTCAGCTCTGTTGATAAAGGGTTGCAACAATCACATACATCGAATGAGTATTCGTTGACCGCCTTACTAGGATGTAATATTGACGGTCTGGAGAAGCTATTACCTTTGATTGTTGGGAAATATGACAAGTTCGGTGTATCAAAGAGCTCATTTGCTAATTTACAAGCTGTATCGAGCGATGCCACATCCCATCATAACCTAATGAACAAGATTACTCAAGTGTACAATATATCATACAAGGCAAACACCAATAAATGGATCACATCTCTGATGTTTCAAAATTACATACTATCGCTTGATCACAAAATTCACAGCTTGACTCCTCATAGAAAAATTTTGATTATCTTGGATGATTGTTCGAGCCATCGATTAGTCAATATCAAGTTTCAGCATATCAAACTTGTGTACTTGAAGAATGAAACTTGTCATAAAAACCCATACAATACTTCCTATGGCTCTGTCAAATTTGATTATTTACCAATGAACTTTGGAATCATAGAAGAATTCAAGATATTTTATCGTATTCAGCAATACACTGAGATGATCCGATTGCAACGCAAAAAGTCAATGGCAAATAAAACAAAACAGTCAGCATCAACCACATCCTCATTAGGTTTAAATTATAATATGGCTAATACTTCACCAGCACTCGAGGTATTGGCAGAACAAGACTATCATATTCCAATGATTACCGTTATTGAGTGGGTAACTAGGGCATGGTCTTGGGTTTCACCTGAACGTATCTTTCAATCATGGAAGAAAACTCGACTATTGCCATTGACCCCTAACCAAAGTTGGCCCAGCTTCAAAACGAGGGACATGGCAGATGGTATTTTCAGAAACCTCAACAAAAGTCTCCGCCTTTTTAATGAGGCAAGAAGCCATAAGGAATTGGAGGATATTATGGGACATTTGAATGTGGTTATACCTTGGGAAATCGAGGAATTGGTTGGATTGGTTAATGAACGTGGTAAGATTACTCTAAATTACGCCTCAATTGAAGAAATTATTGGTAGTTGTCTCCTGGAAGCGATTGAAGATGATGGCAATAGCGATGAAGACGATGATAATCGTGAAATAGAAATCGACAATGGTGAATCAGAATCAAATGATAATGGTTCAACTCGATGGTCAATTAGTGAAAATGATCTCAAAGATGCTAGCAACATGATATTCAACAAAGCCATTGCCAATGCCGCTGATGCAAGCGATGCTATGATGAACGTTGACTCAATTTCGGCTACTATGAGGAGCAATTTCAATTCAGATGATGTATTATTGGACTCACGCCACGCATTGAATCATGAAGCTAATAGTATTGCAACAACCAATTCTCGATCACCTAGCTTTCCATTTGAGTCAGCGACAATGACTATAAATAACAAACACAAGTTGGATCCTTTAGAAAGCTGGGACAGGAAGAAACAGGCCTCGGCTGGAATAACATCGCAAGATCAACAACAGAGTAGTACTATTAATCTAATTTTTGACAATCCGTTAGCAAATGGTAACTCCCTGGACATTTATGAACAGCTGAATCAACAACATCTGTCGCAATCACAAGCTTTTCCATCGGGTTCTGAAGTGGATAATGATATGTCACAGTCTATATTGAAACTTATCAACTATTCATCACTTAACACCATCAACTTGTCACAAGCCACGATTGATGATCTCAATTATAACTTGAAAATCATCCAATCTAGATTGGGTCAGAATTAAAAGGAATGTCTTGTCATAGAAATAGAGAGAATCCTTTAATTATATATTTTTCGTAAATGTGCCTTTCCCGTTGGATATCCTATATACATATATTTATTATTGTGGTACGATTTTCCTGAATTCCGCTTCTGCTTATAAGCATACTCCCATTCGAAGCTTCAAAAGAATGTGCTTGTACCTTGCTTGCTACAAAAGACAAACCATAGCATAATTCGCCTTTGGTTTCTATTTTTCCTCTTCGACGTCATCCTCGGTTATACCCAACTCCTTAGCTTTAGCCTCCAATCTAGCCCTCTTTTCAGCCCTTGCTTTCCTTATTCTCGCGACTTCAGCTTGAATTTCATGAGGCTCTTTTGGTATTTGATTCAAAGTAGCTGGGTCAGGCCAGAACCCAGGCAAGTTGAACTTTTTATCTGTATCTAAACCAACATAGTACATAATCAAGATTGGTGAAAGTAAGTAAAAGCCAAACTAGACAGTTCACATTAGTAACAAGATCGGAAAAAGGAGCTCTAGTTTTCGAAATAAAAGGCTGCAAAAAGTGAGTTATAACATACCTTAGCCGTCTCTAGCTGTGTACGCGTTACACTATGTATGAATCTGTGTATGTAACCCATTAAGAGATTGCTGTAATTAAAGAATGGAGGTGATGGATTAATCAACGTGATATTTTTTTCCAAAACAGCTAAGTAATATTTTATAAGTGGTAGCGCTTGGTCGCTAGGACTTAAGCGTAACATACCAGTGGTTAGAGTACCCAAAATTCATTTACTACAACACATGAAAACCTTGGGATGAACAAACAGAAACTTTCATTCCTAAAAATACAGTTTAAAAAAGCAAAACAAAAACAAAAACTAATTAAGCAAAGCATACTCACACTACGTGATGCTTAAAGATATGAAATCTGCGGCCGATAATCCTTCTGAAGCTTGTGATTGTAGGGGTAGGGTAGATGTACTCATTTTCCAGCTCTTTAATAACAACCCTACGTTTGGATTTCTCATTACAGTGAACACAATTACAACTTGTCTTGGCTTCATCCACAGACGACTCATTTTCCACTTTTTCCTTTGCCCAAATGTCATGGTCGTCTTGAAACAAGTCAGTTAAACGATGGGATACGTCTTCATTCTTGACTCTTTGGGTAAATGATTTCACCCGTTTATTCATCTTGCGATGTTTTCTATGCATTTTTTTAGGTTGGGCCAAAATAGTGGAATTGTATGATCTAATACTACCATAATCATTGATTCCACTTTCCTCTTGTTGTTGGTGGTGTCTTTCAGAACCTGGTTGAGCAAAATAAGACTTGTTATTCAACTGAAAGTCAAACATTGAGGAACTTGCTGGGTGGAAAAATGAATTGCGTCTAAAATTGTTGAGAAATGAATACTGATTTGAAGTTTGTCTCAAAGCAGTAACTTGTTTATCAGAAGGTTGTTCAAGCTTGCCATCAATTGAAGCAGTGTCGTCACCCAACTCGATCAATTTCTCTTCTCCCATTTCATAATTGTTCATTTCTTGAGAAACCTCCTTCTCTAACATAGTTAATTTCTCTTCTAAAGTTGGCGAAGGTTCCATGTAACATTCCAAGACGTCCATTATAACAGTTGCATAATCATGAAATGTATCACCTTCAGATAAAGTCTCCTGGGTGGTTTTCAAATTCACTTTTGGTGGGGAAACTGAAACAGGTAAAGTTGCAGATGCAGAAAAGATTCTGCGATGGTGATGATGACGGTGGTGGTGATGGTGATGATTGTGTTGGCAATTTGGATTGTGTGTGTCCCCTGAATGATATGTCTCACTGGCAAAATGAAGTGTCTGAGGAAGTTGCAAAGTAGTCATATCTTCTTGGGTTGTTGCAAGATGGGGCCCTTGTTCAATGTAAGCTGAGTAATGTAGTTAAGTACGATTGTCCCTGTAGCAAGCACTGATGTGATAATTTGCAGTGTAAGAAGCAGGCGTAAATGTGGTTTAAATTTCTCGATATGCCAAAAGCCAAAAGTGCACGCAGATATCCGCACTTTTTAAACGATCAATTTTTGCAACCATCAATTTTCAACATAGAAAAATAAAAGTAAACAAAACTCACTTTATTGAAACTATAATCTAACCCAAGAACTAAGCACAAAAAAACAATAAATAGAAGCAAGAATCAAACAAACAAACTTAAGCCCAAACATCATCAGGATGTTTTTTCAGCATCAATATCACTTGACACCTTTTAACTCATTTGAACTTGTGCACCATCCATAAGGCACATAGTCAAGTGAATCAACTTCCTGCATGGTTCCGGCCCATCATATTTACTTGCCAAGTTGGGAAACATTTGAGCCAAACGTACAATAACATACGAGGCTTCAGTTAAGGCAAATTGTTGTCCCAAACAAATACGTGGACCTCCGTTGAAAGGTAAATAGGCCCATCCCAATTTTGGGGCATTTTCCCAACGCTCAGGCTTAAACTCAAAGGAGTCTTTTCCATAAAATGTTTCCAATCTCTGTGTCATGTATGGCGAGTAAGCAACGGCAGTTCCTTTTCCAATATAAACAGGAGAAGTTCCATCAGGACCACCACCTACAGGTAAAGTGGTGTCTTTGTTTGCGACTCTGAAATTGACAGGAACGGAGGGGTACATTCTTAAAACTTCATTCAAAACCCATTTGAGGTAAGTACATTGCTTCAAAGTCTCAAAAGTAATATTTCCGACATCACTGTCTTCACCTGATCCAAAGTGATGATAAATCTCCTCCTTCAATTTATTCCACACATCTTGGTGTCTGGCTAATTCAAAGAAGGTAAATGATAAAAGACCAGCAGTTGTATCTCTACCAGCAACCATGATGTTTAGCAATTGATCTTGTAAAACTTTAGGATCTCTCGTATGTCTAACTAATTCGTAAAGAAATGTATATCCATGTTTCTCGCCCCTTTGATCCAATTCTTCCGGAGTTAAGCTCAATGCTTTGTTGACGAATGTTTTGGCAAACTTGTGAACAATCTTTGAATTTTTCCAAAATGAAGGTGGGTTGTAAAGAAAGTAAGCAGCTTGCAAATAGGTTCTGACACCTAATGCTATTTGAGCATTATTAAAAGCCTCTGCAAAATCTGCAACGTCAGGGTCACATTGCCTTCCAATTGATTCATCATATAACGAATGGACTGACTCACCAAACAAAAACTCAGTACTGGCATCAACAGTCAATCTGAAGAATAATTCTTGAAGATCAAATGTTTGACCCTTGTGTTTTCTAATGTGTTCAGCAAGTACTTGTACATGAGGTTCCAACATTTTAACATGTGAAATCTGTTCTCTCGCGAATTGTGGACGCAACATTTGTCTTGACTCTTTCCATCCTTGGTTATCCAATGTGAAGATACCATCTCCCAACAAAGGTTTAAATTGTGGGTGTCTCGTACCTAAGGAAAAGTCATTAAACTGGGTAGCCAAGATAGCCTTCATGTTTTCGGGTTCACCAGAAACAACGACTCGAACTCCAAACAAGTAAGCAGTGAAAGTCAATCTTCTACCGTATTTCTCATACAATTCTAAAGCAAAATCAAGAATCTGACCATTTGACTTGTATTTTTGTAAAACGTAGGCTAATATCAAGCCAAAAGGGCCCCCATCGGGAAACACATACGCTTCTTTGCATCCGTGTTTTTTAATGAAAATTTCTTTCTTGACCTTAGCGATGGTTGCATATATTAAGACAGCCACTATACCAACACCATACCATGTGAACAAGTGGACGGTGACAAATGATGTTGTGGTTGATAAATCAAATCCCATGTTGAAGTAGACTCTATATTATATCACGTGATTATATGAAAGTGTATTCTGTAAATGTGGGGTAAAGGTGAGCAATTGACAATCGGAGTTTTACTTTATCTGTAAAAGGTTGATATTAATAAAAGCCTATAAAGGTACGAGAAAGAATCAAGTAACAAGAACTTCAAAGAGAGGATATATGGAGCTCTTTATATATTTTGCAAAAAATGGGGAAAAGAAGATTTAGAGTGAACACAAATTATTGTATGGGATTCTCTAACAGACGATAGCTTTTATTCGGACTTTCATTCTCTAAAAAGCAAACTGCACACAAACAAAACAATAAAACACTCACTCACTCACTCACCCATACTCACACTCACTCACACACTCGCCATATGCCATTATGAGTAAAAAATAAAAAATTATTATTTAACCCCTCAGTTTATTGTTTATTGTTTATTATTTTGGAAATAATCGGACTTTAAAAGTTTAAAGGGTTATGAGTGTCGTGTACTTATGTACAAACCTTTTATAATAATAGACAAATGTCACAATATAAAATCTATAAAACTAAATTAAAATAACAGACAATCCCATAGAGTAATGGCCAATTTAATTACGTCGAAACTTTAAATTTGCTTGTGACTTTTTATTCTTTCTCTTTGATTGTTCAGCTTGAAATCTTTTAACGTTCAACTGTAATCGTCAAAGTATGTTTTATTGTGTAAAACTGTCTTTGTAATTGTACTATAGAGTTGATAAGCAAAGGACACTTTTTAGTTCATCTTACGTCAGTACGATGCGTTAATACTTGATCCAGAAACGCTGGTACAATTTTGCGACAAGCCCCATCTTATATACTTTTCCCAAGATTTGATGGAACTTTCATGAGATGAGAGTCACGCTTTATTTTAACGTATGAGACGACGGAAGGGTTGTTCTGACTTTATATCCGCTCCGCTAAACCCCCCTCTAGGCTTCCCCCGCCCACTCGAGAAAAATAACACGTTCAATGTAAAAGGATTAATTATCACAAGCGTTTGTTTACCAATTGAGTCAAGAATATGTTTCTTCGAAAAAAAAGGTTGCTCGAAATCCCTCTATCCCTTTCGTTCAACTAAACTGGGTTGATTAAGCTTTCCATTGTCTGGGGTATCAAAGTATTTCATTTGTATCCCATCATGTTTCAGGCTAGAGACACAATTCTCTTTATCAATTTCACATGCAATGGTTAATTTTGTGTTACCTCCATATTATTTATGCAAAGTTGGACTTTGTGTAGAGAGCTAAATATAAACCTCCACCAGTATAAATTTTGCAAAAGTTTATACACAACCTTCCAAACTATAAAACTGTACGATACTGGAGATAAATAAGGGATTCCAATAGATTTTTGTGAGCTAAGAGATGAGAAATTCTCTTTAATCGAAGCATGTTCCGTCTCAACGATTATCAAATTGAGCTGCAATTCAAGTCGGAAAGTGGAATTTTGCGGAGCTTTTGAATGGTTTTGTGGTATTTAGTTTTATGCAACACTTTTTAATTTACCATTGATGATTTGTGTTGTATACACACCTAGAATCGCCGGAGTAGACGACGGTTCCACATTGCGGTGTTCTTCTGCATAAAATGAGAACAAGAATAAAAGTACTACATTCATTTTGCTCTTTGTGTCAACATGAAACTTATGAGAAAAAAGTATTGTATAACAATAATTGCTGCAATTATCATTTGCTAAAGGCCCATTTCGTACGCTTATACACAGGGACTTAGTAATCAATTTAACACAATTATACTCTCACGTATGTTGTTCCCAGTTATACTTTCTGTGTGAAAATTGACTTTGGGCCTTTACAACATTACAAACTCATCTCTCTTTAGGTTCTTTTGGTCTCTAAGTACATACCCTACCAAGCAACTGCAACATTGTGTTGGAGGAGGTAGTACGTCTAGAGTATTGGCTATAACCAAAGTGTACAGATTTTCATTTTGCATGTGAAATTCAACTTGATATTCCGCAGTCCATCAAGTAACCAACAACAAACAATATGTCATAAGACATAGCATTTGGCGATGATTAGTAATCGATCATTGAGCCTCCTTCAACACAACATCGACCTCTATCATTAATATTCACATGCTAAAAAACTACCCTCGTGTACGTTTATCATTACTGGGAAAGCGCATTACCGGCTTCGTAATTAAACACGCGAAACAAATTGCAACTAATTCTTTATTGTTTTATACCCTTTAACATCCCAACGATGTTCATTTGTAGCTACGGGGAACTCGATTAGTAGATTTTCCCGATTAGATTATTGCGATCTTCTCTAAATTATTAAATTTTCACATGAAAGCTATAACCATTTAAATAATCAATTGGATTGTGCAATTTTGTGCGATCCAGAATTTCTCCAGAACTTTACTGCATCTAGATGTACCTTCCTTTGTCCTGCGGAAAGTACCGGATAACATGTCTCGGAAAAAGCATGTAGTTTCGAGGTGACGCTCTAACAAGAAAAGGCATCCTGCACATTTCAAAAGTATGTTTCATGAAATAGCTAGTGAATTGCTTGGAGTTCATATCCTGACCAAAAGAAGTTTTTAATAATCACACCCTTACTTAGTTTAATGTTATTGGCTCCCAATTTTGCAAACTGTTAGCAATTCTTCTTGAAGTTTTATCATTCTTTTCCATGTCATATTGTCGTCCCTGCAATAGAGACTGCTTCAAAAACTGAGAGATCTCTTGCGAACTTTGATCAATCATCTTCAATACAACCTGGTTTATCAATTTATTCAAATCGTTGTTTTTTGAAAATTCAATTATACTTTGACTCAATTGTCGGTATATATGCGCATGTACTTCATCCAATTCACCATTATCTTCACCTACTAATCCTGCGTCAAATTTGGTTGCGATTTTAGTCAAAATACTCACAGGATCGTAAAAAGGGTTTGTAGATTCATCCGATTGTTCAATCAAGATCTTGAGAAACTTGGGTTTATCCAACGACTGATTAATCAAAGAGTTCCAGGTATCTTTATCATTCAACCTCTTGGCAAATTCAATCGCCATTTGTGGATCGTCTAGCTTATTAATCACCAAGTTCAACGCTTGCTTATTTTCTCCAATCTTGCCCAACAAATAAATCAACTCTTGATAAAAATTGTTTTGCTGGCAAATTTCGATGGCCCCGTCAACATCATAAGTGCTTTGGGTCGCATCGTTTTCATCATTGGCCATGAGAAACGGAAGTAAGTCCCGACGTGAGTAGTTTGAGTACAACTCAATAAGCTCGTCCCCGTAATCTCTCACCAATAGCTTATCGATAGCTTGTAGTCGGGTTAAGTAAAAGAAATTGATAAATGACAAATGCGGATGGGATTTAAACAATTCAACGATATCATGGGATGGAATTTCGAGGCGGTGATCTACCAATATATCAATCGTTGGTGATAGTTTCTCTCCAAGTGTATCTATTGGCCATTTTGAAATGGCATCAGGGTTATCAAATTGTAATTCGATGAATGTGGGTAATTGAGGTACAAAATTTTTCAAAATATGATTCCTTGACAAGTACTCAACAATGTTTTTGTCCTTTAATTTCACAAGATGAGGTACTGCCTTGAGTGGTTGGAGCTTTTTATCGTAAAGCTTAACAAGTGTTCCTTCAACTAAGCTATAGCGTTCACCATTATTGTCTCCCAAACCTGATTCCCGCTTTTTTAACTCAGACTCAACTGTCGCAACTTCATATAACTCGATAGGCCATTTACAAATCAATTCATACGCCTTTCGTGGTTCATTTGCTATCCAATAAATCAATATCTTTGTGAACAATTCCGCGGGCAATGTCGAAACACTTGGTATAACATTACTCAATATGTCAATGTGTCCACTGTTGATGAAAATATGTGCCCATGTTTGCCATTGACTGATGATCTCACTTCGCATTTCATCTTTGGGATGGAGTCCAGAATCAATTGCAACCGCGTCTTCATCGGGGCTGCTTGTTTGTTCATCCACTGTTGTTTCCTCTTTTAACGGTAACAAAGACCTCAAAAAATCAGCAGCTTTCACCCACTCATCCACTTTTACCAACAGGTCAACGTACTGGACACCAAAGCTCATTCGTTTCACGGGAGACACTATGTGTTCACTCACCTCGTAGGCTCGTAAATAATCCTCCTTCATCAAATACCACTGTAACCTATCATGTAACTGGTATTCTTGTGCAACAACTCCATCTTTGGCACTGATAATAAAATACTTTGGCACTTGATCAATGTGAGACCCCAATGTAAAATCATTCAATCCCAAATTTTGGATATTCT
This sequence comes from Candida orthopsilosis Co 90-125, assembly GCF_000315875.1. Lineage (NCBI taxonomy): Eukaryota > Fungi > Ascomycota > Pichiomycetes > Serinales > Debaryomycetaceae > Lodderomyces > Lodderomyces orthopsilosis. The sequence continues at coordinate 757,322 of NC_018297.1, forward strand.
TTAAAGCTAGCTCCTCTTCAAACTCCACCTCTCCTGTTGTAGAGTTGATCAATTTCAAATCAGGATTATTATCTGTTGCTTTTCCTCCATTTGCTTCGCCAAATGGCTTTCGTACTGGTGGCTCATAAGTAAGGACTATCCACAAATCATCTTTGTAGCTTGCAATCCCGCAAATCAAGTCGTCTAGTTTAAAAATATGCTCTACTTCTACCTTCTTTTCTTGGGTGGCTCGAAAGGAAATAGAAGCAGTGGATGGTAAAATCCTGCTCATCCCTGATGAAAGTACTGGCACTGAATCTTGATCCTTTATGTCCAGTGTTGACCCGTCCTTCAATGATATTCGCAAAGACCATATGTAATTACTCCATGCAATAATTAATCTATCAGAGTCAGGTTGCGCTACCCTCGGCCAATATAAGTCATTTCTTGGGCTATCACTTGGTTTCTCCAATACTTTGATCAACGCTCTATTACTCAAATGAAACACATTGATTCCCTTGTCATTCATCCAAATGACCAAGTCACCAACGATTGTCAAACCGACAATGGCTCCATTATTTTGATCAATAATATAATCTGCCTTCTTACCTAGCCAGTTTTTTCTTGAATAGATGACTTTACCGCTCATTCCACCACTGATGAAACTCCTCTTTGATGCATAATTATTATCGAGTACTACTACATGCACAGGTCTTTGAAAATCATACGCAATGATATCTTTTTCATCATCAATGGAACCTATGACAACAGTCCCGTCCATGGAAGCGGATGCAAAAAACTGTCCATCTGTGTATGTGCTCAAAACAGATGCTCGATGAGCTTTGAATGTACGGACAGCAGTGAAGTTGTTTGTGCATATGTGAATAAAACCAGAATGGGTAGCAAATATAAAATATTTATCATGGAAGAAGCATGAAGATACAGGATCCTTGGTAAAGAAGTTACTCGGTAGTTGGTTGATACGTGAGTACTTAAGTTTTGGTGGTTCATCTTCTTCGTCCTCGTCCTGTTCTTGTTCGACATCAGAGCTTCCCTCTTCATCATTATCAATTACTTTATTTTGAGCATTCGACTCTTCGGCTTCAATTTCGTCTAGGTCCTCTTTGCCCTTTGTATCCGACTTGTTCTGACTTTGTTGTGGACTAGATGATGAATAATTTCCTTCTTCGTTTACAACTGGACTGCCAAAATCCACATTTGTATCATTTTCGTGTGCAATGTCCTCCTCTTGTGCATCATGCCATTTACCCTTGTGATCCTCTTGGTGTATATCAACTATACCTATAGCTGCCAAATTCTTATCACCACCATTTTTCTGTGTCTTGTTTTTCTTTTTACTGGCCATTATATCCCAATGATCATTGTTTGGAGTATGTCTTCTGTTGATAAATTCAAACTTGGATTCTTTAAAATGCGGCTTCAATCGAAAAAAATTGATGATTCTTGCAAACAGTCCAATTCCCATCGTCTTCAACAACTTATACCACCATGTTAGTCGCTAGTAAAGGTGTCCTTGTGAAATGTGATCCATCAATAAAGGCACTCATTATTCAAATTGACTCAGTTACCCCAGGCATTGTGCTAGAAGAATTGGACGACACACATTTATTAATACAACAAGATAAAGTAGATACAGTCAAAAATGAGTTAAACAAGATGTTGTCGAAAAATATCTACAATCCGTTTGAGGAAGAGTAAGAGTGTTTATGTATTGAAAATGCTATTTTATTTTGCTGAGGTAGGAGATGGCGATTTGTTGATAATATGAGCTTGTTCCTCATATTCATGGGGTTGATCATTTGAATTCAAGTTATTTGAAGTCATTTCCAATACATTGGGAGTATTTCCGAGTCCCTCTGCGTCTGTATCGTCCAATTCAAGATTTGCTAATATTTCCTCGTTGAATTTTGGTGCATCATGTTGCTCATCTTCATATAATTGATTAACAGTGTCGCCAATGAATCCAGATAAGGCATCCAATTCCATAAAATCAAGCACTCCATCATCTTGCAGCTGCCAAGTTTGTACGTTAACATTTTTCAAGAATTCTTCATAGGTCATCAATATCAAATCCGATAAACTGTTCATCAAAAAGTGGGTGACAGCGGGATCATTGATGATGGATTTTATATCATTGTATAGATTGGGGATTTTAATGATGATATTGTCTTTGAATTGTGATAGTGACTTATTGTTAATTGTATTTTCTTTGTTTTGAAGAATTGGTGCACAGATATCATTTGAGCAGTAAGTTAGAAACTCGCTAACCGCAGCATTGAGCTCAACTTCAATTTCATAATTTGCATCAATCATATTGTTAATTACTTTGGGGACAGTCTTTTTGGCAATCTCAAAGAAGCCTTCATGTCTATGTTCCGTACTTCTCCTTCTCAATAAGTTCCAAATGTCAGATATTCCACTAGTAAAATCTATCGTATAATCATTTCTTGTAAAATGGATGTCAAAATTTTTGATTTGGTTACGTAAAATTATTAAATTGTGAAGGTATGACAATTTTCCCTCGATAACACCTAGATGAGCTATAATTAACTTTGAATACTCCCCCTTTAACAAAACGATACATGCATGAACAATATAATGAGCTATATCGTCAAACACAGCAGAGTTGATTAGCTCATATATATTGGATAATATTGTCATTGCCTTCGCTAAAGGAAGGTACACGCCAGGAAATAAATTCTCTTCGTAATCAACATCTAATGGATTGATAAATTTAATCTTGGATTGTTTTTTATAGCCAATTTTCAAATCCATTGCACTGGGTTTGTACTTCATCAACTTTGTATCGATGTAATTTTGAATTCTAAATATTAAACGGTGTTGGGCATCGTCCAATAAAGGCTGGAATAAGACGCCATATTTTAACGTGTCCAGTTGTACAATGCCAAAGTAACTCTGTGAATCGACCAAGCTGCCGTTGGGGTCATCTAAATCCTCAAACTCGTAGTATTTTTGTAGTAAAGTTGTCAATTGGCATAATGAACTAATGTTGACCTCTTTGAGCACCCATAGACGTATACCATCGTATAATGGATCAAGCACATTCTTCAAAAACGTGTAAAATTCTCCCCAGATCATCGATTTCAATTCATCCTCGTAGAATGATGGGTTGAAGAACTTGATAAACAAAGAAAACTCTTTTTCGATGATTTTCTTGAAATAAGATATCTGATCTTGACACATTTGGACCAAGTCTGTCTTTAGAAGTTTTGTGTATAGGTCACCAATTGTTGAAGTCTTGTCTATATATTGCTTCAAGAGCCTTGCTCGAATTTGAAAATAAGTAGCAAGTACATCATTAATCAATCCATTATACTCATCATGCTTTGTGCTTCGCTTGAACAACTCTTCAGCGAGCTCATGAAAGACTTCTTCGCTATGTTTCAAGTAATTATTGAACTCATTGTATATTAACAAGTCTATCGTTACCACTTGCTTTGAGTCATCTGAGGTTTGCTTCAATTTTACATTTACTGATTCGTTCACACTCCTCAACTCGTTTCTCAAGTAGTTTCTGATCAAAGTCAAGGCTCTGGTCATACATTGGCGAAATCTACTCTTGTACAACTCACAATCCCTAAACTCGGGATGCATCTCCATAAAATCCAATGAATCATCTAAGCTCAACAAAATGTCATTGATGAAATAAGAACGTCTATTGGTTAGCAAATGACTACCAGACTTCGATAAACTTTTGGTTATTGAGTCCAAATGTTCAAAATGCTTTAAATTGGAATGGATTTTGTTGTACTTCTGCTGATACAAATTTTGCTTGTCTAGTAATTCATTAGCCGAAACGTCAAAGTCCAAAGTATCATCAGAAATTTGTTTGTATTCGGCAAAACAATCATTGATATTCTGTATTAATGCATCCGTTTGAGTCTTGAGTTTTTCTAGTTGATCTCTATTCATTTGCAAGTTGCTTTGAAATGCAAGTATGGGATCCAAATGTTTTGCATTGATGTGCTCTATATCCTCAGCTTTCAATACAACATCGTAATCAAACGAGCCAATAAACTGTGACCATAAATTTTGTTCCTCTCGTTGGCTTAAGGGGTATAAGAAGTCGTAGTTGATCGTGGGTGTTGATACGCTGTTTGAATCCGATTTTGATCTCGAACGTCGAAACGTTGTTGCTCTTGGAATGATCTTTTCATGTAGCGGAATTAATCCATTGTTCGTCACGTGTACATCGCTTGCAATTTGCAGCACTGTCGACTTACTTCTAGCCCGTGGCATGTTGATTGGTGCAGAGACTAGTAGTCTTGAATGAACACTGTACAGAATGAAAAATCAAAAAGTTTTGTCGCGACAACATCTTCGACATTATTTTGAATTTGAGACAAAACTTCCAAACGCGTATTAATACATAGTAATAGTCACCATATGCAACTCCAGTGATAAGCCTTCAAGTATGATTGATCCAAGGGATGAAGTTGTCAACAAGGATGACTTACTTAGTGATGACTCTTCGGATGAATTGAAAGATCTATACAAAGAGTTCGAGCTCAAGTACCAAGCCATCAAGAGGAAAGAGTTGGAAAAGAAGAATAAACAGAATGATTCAACAAAGATTTCTCACGAGACGAATGTTACAGTTGTACCAAGGTCTCCGAGCAAAATAGATAAGCCAGTTGAAGCACCAAATAAATTGAAAAAAGAAGTTGATTTACCGTTGCCAAACACGAAGAAAGCGTCGGAATTTTTATCTCAGTTGTACAATGCAAACATGACAAAATCTCAAGAAAAGTATGAAGGAATAGATTACAGTTTGCGCAAATTCGAATTCGATTTCACCGACTGCAAATCTAAACCAAGGGACGTTGTTGACGATTTATGCCCTTTGTCGGGCCTTTACTTGAGACGAAGATATTACCCCAAAGACAAAGTGAATCAACTCATTAAGAAAACCGACGAAAATATGAAAATCCTTAAAATTGACAAAATGTTAGCAAAGACAAACAAGACGAATAATTATCGCGAACCAATGTATACCAACTGGTGTCTAGTTGGATTTGTGTTGCACAAATCAGAGGTTTTATACACGAAAAACGATAAGAAATACATGAAACTAAAAATAGGTGGTTTTCAAAATAGTATAGAATTGCTACTATTTGACGGGGCATTTGAGAAAAATCACAAGCTACAACAAGGCGATTTAATCTTGGTGTTAAACCCTATTGTGAATAAGTATGAGATCAAAGTCAATGAACATGTTTCCAAGACGGGGTTTAATTTGAAGCTTGATGGATCGAATATCAATAGTATTTTGGAAATTGGTGCAATAAGAGATTTTGCAATTTGTCGATTTGTGAAAAAGTTAGACAACCAAAGGTGTACCAATGTTGTTAACGTCACTAAACAACACTTGTGTGACATTCACTTGGATAACAAATTCAGACGGAGTACAAGAATGGAATTGAATGGAGTATCGTTGAGATCACCCACCAAGAATAAAACAAAAGTGTTTCTCAACATGAACAAGAGTCTGAACCCGAGCAACTCCACTGGGTTTATGAGAGAATATAATGAAGATTCGACATTTACCACCTCGGGTTCTGGAAAGATTGATTCGAGAAAATACCAGGATCCAAAATTATTGCAAACACAATTGAAAAAAAGAAAATTGCAAAATGATCGAGCAAATGAGTTGTTGGAGAGGAAATTGTCCAAACTATCATCAAGAAATCCCATCGTTGAAAGCTTGAATATCAAGAATAGAAGTGGTGAATCAATCCGACAAAACCCCCAATCCAGCCATTTTCCCTCATCGATGATATCTAAAATAGGATTTGACCCAACTAATCAAGACAATGATAAATCCAAAGAGACACATCCAGAAAGACTTCAAGAATTGTACGAACTAAGTGCAAAATGCTCAACCAATAAGTCACTTGTGTCCTCTCTGGATGATAAAAGGAGTAAATTACAAAAGTGGCAGAAAAATATAAACACCTTGAAAAACTACGACTCGAAATTAATGGAGCTGAATTTGAATTTGAGCAAACCTGTGGTTAATAGTATAAAGAAGGTGGGTGTGGTGCAGAATAGAGTAACAAAAACTAGCCGCGTCGTTTTCAGTGATGAGGATGATGATGATGAAATTAACGATAAGCGTATTGACGATGATGACGATGATGACTTAAATATAGTCTTTGGTAATGATGACATGAAGGCTAAGTATGAAAAAGTGGTAGGTAGATAGACTGGATGTACAACTTATATCCAATCAGTGCGATTTAGATCACTCGTAGTTATGTCTCGTAGCTGCTGTATAGTCATAGCTATATATTTATATGCAACACAATTGATCTACCTAGTTCTTCGTCATTTTTGAATAGCTTGAATTGATACGTTTTGAATGTATTGGCACGCAACACAAAACAGAAAATATTCTTTGTTCCTGGCGTGTCTGTGTCGTTCAGCTCGCACCATACCGACCCAGCACGTAGTCTCAGAGTAGAGCTATGAGTTGATTGTCTTTTCCCTTCATCCATAAGGTGATCCCTTGAAAAACATGTAAATTCATTACTTAAGCTCTCTTTTGCAACCATTTTCTGTAATCTACAACTTCAATGTCGTTAAACGCCGAGAAATCTCATGAACTCCGAAAATACTAAGTCTCAGCACAGATGTATTTGCGCTCCTTTGCCGTTGTCAAATAAGCTCATCTTGTTGAAGGTTAATTAAAGTGCCACGTGAGGTATGCTTATTACGCGATAGCCTCATCTCATTTTTATATAGCATGAATAATACCTTATGCTTTTGAGATTATTACGTGTAACAATATACCGCCTTTACTTTCAATTATTTATGTTTTGAAATGGTTTACACGCCTTTAGTCGAGTCTGTTTGCTGTCTCCTTTACACAAAACAAGAGGCAACGTGAACCGACAAAAAAAACATATTTAAAATTGTATGAAATTTATTCTGGCAATAATTGGGGGAGAAAACACAAGTCACTGAAATATTTCAATTGACCCAATTTACCCAATTCGAAGAAAATCTTTACAACCGGACTTTTAACTTTTGGTAACTTATAACATTCAGTGATTAATTCATTCTTACCAACAATGGCCACTTCTGTTTCGACTCCAAAGAGACATACCAAATCTCAATCAACTTATGTATGTACCAACATGATTGCTTTTTCCAGTCAATCCCATTTGATTTTTACTAACAATAGAACCTTAGGCTTTTGACAATACAGCAACCAATGTTGCTGCTTCTCAAATGAGAAATGCTTTGAACAACTTGGCAGACACTGTTCAAGATCCTGAAGTCAAGAGAAAGTTTGAAAATGAAATGGATAACTTCTTTTCTTTGTTTAGAAGATACTTGACTGAAAAGGCTTCAGGCACCACCTTGGATTGGGAAAAAATTAGATCGCCATCTGCCGATGAAGTTGTCGCCTACTCCAAGCTTGACGATGATAAGTCCCATGCATCTGCTAATTTGTCGAAATTGGCTGTTTTGAAACTTAATGGTGGTCTAGGTACTTCCATGGGTTGTGTTGGTCCTAAATCTGTTATTGAAGTTAGGGATGGAAACACATTTTTGGACTTGTCGGTTAGACAAATTGAGCACTTGAATAGAACATTTGATGCTGATGTTCCATTGCTTTTGATGAACTCCTTTAACACTGATGCTGATACTGCCAAGATCATCAAAAAGTATCAAGGCCACAGAATAAGAGTCAAGACTTTTAACCAATCTAGATTCCCAAGAATATACAAGGATTCTCTATTGCCAGTTCCAGAATCCTATGACGATTCACTTGACAGTTGGTACCCACCGGGACATGGTGATTTGTTTGAAGCCTTGGTTCAATCTGGGGAGCTCGATGCATTGTTAGCTCAAGGTAGGGAAATCTTGTTTGTTTCCAATGGTGATAACTTGGGTGCAACTGTTGACAACAAAATTCTTTCTCATATGATTGAAACTGGTGCTGAATATATTATGGAGTTGACCGACAAGACAAGAGCTGATGTCAAGGGTGGTACATTGATCAACTACCAAGGAGAAGTTAGATTGTTGGAAATCGCACAAGTTCCAAAAGAGCATGTCGAAGAGTTCAAGAGTATCAAAAAATTCAAGTACTTCAACACTAACAATTTATGGATCAACTTGAGGGCTATTAAAAACTTGGTGGAAGCAAATGCTATTGAAGCTGAAATCATTCCAAATCAAAAGTCAATCTCTAAAGGTAACTCTGAGATCAACGTTTTGCAATTGGAAACTGCTGTTGGTGCTGCTATTAGACACTTTAAGGGCGCCCACGGTGTGGTTGTCCCAAGATCGAGGTTCTTGCCAGTTAAAACCTGTTCCGATTTGTTATTGGTCAAATCAGATTTGTTCTACTTAGAACACGGTGCATTGAAATTAGATCCTACAAGAGATGGATTTTCTAACCCATTGATCAAATTGGGATCTCACTTTAAAAAAGTTAGTGGTTTCCAAGCTAGAATTCCTCATATGCCAGGAATCTTGGAATTGGATCATTTAACCATTACAGGAAATGTCCATATCGGTAAAGGTGTGCAATTGAAAGGTACCGTGATTATTGTTTGTAATGATGGTGATAAGATTGATATTCCAAATGGATCAATTTTGGAGAACGTGGTGGTTACTGGTAACTTGACCCTCTTAGAACATTAAAAAAATCGCGTATATTATAATATAAATTTAATTAAGCAAATCCTTAGCTTCAGTCAAATCTTCATCTCCCGTATAGCTATCCAAATACTCCTGCAATGATTTCTTTAATTGCTCGATTCTCGTTGAAACTTGTGGAACCATTCGTTGACTTTCTTCAAGCACTTCAACTTGTTTCTTTAATTCATATTCGTCAGCATTATTTGTCTTCATTCGATTGACATATTGCTCTTGTTCGGTGACTTCTTGTTGGTACAAGTTCTTCTCTTTGATGAGTCTCTTCAAAGCATTCACTTTGATTTGTAATTGTGTTGGAGCCATCGTTGTAGGATGTTTTGCAAGAATGTGTGTGGTGTTGATACAGATTTCGCGTCTTTAAATCAAAACATTTTTTTACATTTAACTAAACAATTATAATAAGAAAACTAATTTGTTGTAAAGACATAGTGAAGACTCTTTGGATCCCAGCCACCACTGCCATAACCATCACCCAAGTCTTGATTAACCTTTGCGGCTTTAATGACATAAAATGTTTCATCATCATTGATCCTTACGATTGAATTGTGCCAAGGAGTAGGAATGTGCAAAAGATCCGTGCATCTTGGCTCCTTGTGATCTTGAATACTTTCGATTGGAAGGCATTGTTCAGTTCCAATTTTACTCAATAATGAGATTCCAAATTTAGGACCAGCGTTGTTGTGAGCATGTATTGAAAATCTTAGATGAAATGGAAACATCAACTCCACCAAATTTGAATATGCATCATTACGCTTTATCATTTCGTATGCCACTTGGCTAACAATCTTTTTAAACTTTTTCCTAGTCATCTTTCCAACTTTAGGATGAAATTGCAAATCTTCAGTCATGAATTTGGAGAATCCACGGAACAAATATAGTCTTGCATGACCTGGTGTCTTGATATCCTCCCTCAATTTACCATTATCAGTATCGCACGATGACATTAATATCTTGCGACAAACTTCTGATACGGGATCTATCTCAGTACCTAAGAAGTGGCCCAAGTCAACATGCTCAACCATTGCTGGAAGCTCTTTGGAAAATTCGAAAATTTCCGGCAATGAGCAGAATTTAATTGGTGATGTGTCCGCTTGTTTAATCTTTTTATACATTTGCTTCAACGCAGCTGAATATCGATTTACTTTGGAATCATCAACGGCAATACAATCGCTAAACACGTGACCGTCACTGACAATCCAAATGATTATACCAGGAGGATATATTTTATGAACTTCCTCAGCGAAATGTAATAACCTCTGCAAGGCAAGCTCCTCCCCCTTATCGGGTAAGTCACCAGACACTTTTTCATAGTTGGATGATTTGCACGGGAAAGCTGGTAAAACAGCTTCCAAAGGTTGGCCACGAGATGTGAAAAATTCAACACTTGATCTGAAATGCTCCCTACCAATTTCATCCCACATGTCGTGCTCAACAGTGTGCTTCAATTTTTCAGCAAATGTGTCGGTCACCAAATCGGAAAATTCTGACAAATCCTCTATTTTGGAAAAGCCCACTTTTGACCGAGTGATTAATAAATTGATGAACCAAAGCACGAAATCGGTAACTGAAATTTGCAAAGTGACAACCCCTTGTAATTTTTCACCAATCTGCTTTTCCCATACAAAATACCTATCACCGATCAGAGCTTGAGAAAACCCTTCTTTATATTGAAAATACTTGGCATTGACGATCTCGTTTGTTAAATCATCTGAAAATTTGTTGAACTTTCTATAACTCAAGATCATGTTGCTGTCACGACTATATATCATGCAGATATTTTCATATATCGTTGGCGGGCAAGCCCCATCAATAGTGGTGTCACTACTGGCACTGGAATTTAATGATAAAGTTGAAACAGACTCCATTGGTGGTGATCTGGTGATACAATACCGTATATCCGATATGGAGATTTTGAGCTCTTTTATAAGTCGAGGGGAGGCTACTGCGCCATCCTCAGATCTATTTTGGTGCTCAATTTCTTTGAGTTACCTAAAAATGTGGATAAGGAAATTGAGAGAAGTGCTATTCTGCTATATGACGTAACATTGTGTTGACAGGAGAAGGGATACAGAAATCATAAATACCATGAATGGCGTCTCGTATATTTATTCGGTTGGTGAAGGAGAAAAGACCATGTTTGAGCTAACCAAAGTGGTGATATCTTTGATTGCAGGCTTTGGGTTATATTCGCTATTGGAGGTGGTATTTCCTCCTTTTAACTTCCCCAAAAATATCCCAACAATACCATTCTATGTATCGTTTATCAGTACATGGACTAACCTAGACCAAAAGGATATCTACAGCAGGTATTTGCGAGAAAAATTGGAAAAGCATGGGGCGGTTAAGATTTATTTTGCATCAAGATGGAACATCTTGGTGTCAAGACCTGAATATTTAGTTCAAGTGTTCAAGAACGAAGATATTTACGCAAAGAGTGGAAATCACTTGAAGATCCCGGGCTCTGTTTTGGCCAGCTACACTGGTGATAATGTTATATCAGCACACGGCTCCTTATGGAAATTGTATCGAGAGGTGGTATCGCTGACCATTCAATTTCCCGATTTGAGCACAATACACCAAAACACCAGTAAGTTTTTGAACTTGCTTGAACAAGAATTGGCCACTAAATCGTCGATATTGGTTAATGACCTACTTCAGAGATACTCCTTAGCCAATGTTGGTGATGCCATTTTTGGAGTCGATTTTGAAGCCTTGGACAGTAAGGAATCTACAATCCACCAAAAGATCAAATACATCAAGCTGCAAATTTTCAAACCGTTTTTCATGAACTTCCCCTATGTGGAAAATTTCCCTATTCCTAGTCGAATTAAAGCTAAACGGCAGGTGGAAGGTTTTAGAACATGGTTTGGCCAAAACCTATTGTCAAATTACAACCCAGAAAAAGAAAATAGTGCAGCTACAAAGTTGGCCCAAGCATTGTACAATGAGAAATTGACACAGAAACAATTTTTTGACAATGCAATTATAATAATGGTTGCTGGGCATGAAAACCCCCTTTTGCTTATGCTTTCCTTGTTATTTGTCCTTGCAAAATATCCAGATGTGCAGGAGTTGGTTCGTATGGAAAGAGATTCTGAACAGCCATTCTTGAGCTCTGTGATTTACGAAACTTTAAGGTTGTACCCACCCTTGGGGCAAATAATCAATCGTTGTACAACAAGGCTGGTCTGGCTAAGCAATATATATATTCCCAAGGGTGTTTATGTTGGGTACAATAATATGGCTACAGGAAGAGACAGGACAGTATGGGGCATTGATGCAGATCAATTTCAACCTAGTAGATGGGGTACAACTTTAACTGAAATCAATTCAAATTACTCATCCGCAAAAAGGTCAGGTAGGTTACCTGCATTTCATGGACGCAAGCGAGCTTGTTTGGGGGAAAAGTTTGCATTACATGAGTCGAAATGGTCTATTAATTCGATTCTAGAAAAATACAGGATAAGTCTAGATGTAAATTGGAAGGAGAAAATAACTCCTGCTGGACCTATTAGTCCATTAGGGATGAAGTTGGAATTTGAGAAAGTTGAATGGTGAGGGGTTATAGTTTCTTAAAAGATTGTTTTTCCATTTTTCTTGTTTTTTTTCTTTGCTCTTTTTGCAGCAAGTTGCAACATTTATATTCTTGTTGTAATCTCATCTTTGAGCGAATGGGGACGATCCAAAAAATAATAGCAACCAACCATGGAGGCAAGAAATTCCCGTGAAATAGAAGAGATTGTGTCGTTGAGTAATGAAGATGATAAGAAATCATCTATTGTGGAAGAGGAAAATTTAAAGTCAGTAGACGAGCCATATTGTTCGCTCTCTTTCAAACGAAGAGTCATTATAATAGCAGTTGTTACTATTACTGGCTGCTTGGGCCCAATTTCAGGTAACATCTATGTTCCTATTTTACCTCACTTGCAAGAGGTATTTCATGTGTCAAGAACTACAATGAATGGAACAATATCAGTCTTTATGGCAGTTTTTGCATTTGCTCCACTTATTTGGGGGGCATGGGCAGATTATGGAGGTAGGAAACTGTTGTATCTTGTACCACTTCTTTTCTTTATAATTGCAAATGTTTTGCTAGCAACTGTTCCAGCAAATATCGGAGCCCTTTATGTCCTACGCATATTGCAAGCTTTTGGTGCTAGTAGCGTGATGTCTGTTGGAGCCGGTACTATTGCTGATATTATTGAACCAAAGAATAGAGCCAAGGCTATTTCCATTTTTATGTTGGGTCCGCAATTGGGTCCTGTGTTTGGTCCGTTATTGTCAATGATTTCGACAGCCTCATGGAGATGGATATTTGGGCTTTTGGCAATTTTCGGATTCATGGTTTATCTTTGTATACTATTCCTCCTTCCAGAGACTTTACGCTACTTGGTTGGTAATTGTTCTTGCCACCTGGATAACATATTTGTCAGGCCTCGATTGTTTCAAAAAAAGTTGGTGGAAGGTTACCCACGCCCACCCAAACCTAGCTTGAGGAACTACTATCGATTGATCAAGTTTAAGCCTGTGCTTTTGTGCTCACTTAATTCAGGAATGATTTTCGCTAGCTTCTATGGAGTAATGGTTACATTTTCTCATGTTTTGCAGGATCACTACTCGTTCAATGATATACAAACCAGCGTTAGTTATTTATGTCCTGGTTGTGCATTGATTATTGGCCTGACAATAGGAGGCTGGCTTTCTGACAAGTTGCGTGAGAGAATGATTGCTCGATCCATGGTCTATGTTCCCGAAAATCGTTTCTCCATTCAAATAACAGGTTTACTCGTATCCATGACTGGATTAATTGGCTACGCATGGACTGTTGATAAGCATGCACCAGTTTGGACAATCTTCATTTTCACATTTTTAACTGGATTTGGAATGACTTGGGTATTTGTGGCAACAACTACCTACTTGACAGAATGTCTGACTGCACAACCAAGTGCAAACGTGGCAATTGGAAACTTGATGCGGAATATTGCGGCAGCAATATGTACTGCTATCATTGATGTCTCGATCAAGAAGATGGGTTTTGGCTGGTGTATGACTGGTCTTGGACTATTGAACCTAATTGGAATTGGATTTGTTATTGTCTTGTTGGAAATGGGACCTCGATGGAGAAAAGAATATTTCCAGAATTGAATGGTATAAAGTGTGTCTTGGTTGATAGTGCTGTTAAGATGCGGATTTAGCAGTAATAAGTTTCTTATATGTTCTTAGCTGCTGTAGGTGTAAACCAAATCCCTTGATCAGTCTCTAACTGAAGCAGAAGGCCCTTTAATTGTAGCAAAGATTTCCCAAACGTTGTTTAACAGTAGTATAAATTAATAATAAAATAACAAATTTTTAGCTGATCTGTTATTCTTAATAAACCATTTTGATAATCAATCTGGCTATGGCCTAATGGTAAGGCACTTGACTACGGTGGATTACTTCGCTTGCTATCAAGGGATTGGAGGTTCGAGTCCTTCTAGCCAGGTTTTTTTTTCTGCAAAGTAACTTCTATTTTTTTGCAACTTTGTGAGCATTTAATCTATGTTGTTTCACGTTTTACGGTTAGGTTGTGACTGGCTTCACTTGATATCAAATCATTTGTACAGCACCCATAAATAATCGTTAGTTGATATTCCAAAATTCTGACAGATAAAAGACTTCAGGGGAACCCTTAAATCAATTATTCTGCTGTAACAAAAGATATTGGTGAAAATTAGGAGACGAATGTGTCTATTTTGGTGTTCATGATCCGTGTGGGGGCAGGGGCGTGAGTATATACAAAATTTTTACGATCTTTTTGTAATGATGTCAGAAAAACTCGAAGTGGTTGCTAAACTGAATTTTAGTGAAAAGTATACAAACATTCAGCACTTGTGGACTAAACAGCCACATTATTAAAGCGCCATGTGTGACAATATCTTTAGAAATATCCAGTCTCACTTTGGCAAGATTTGTATGCTTAATAATAGATAGGAATTTAACTTTTGAACTGTTGTCTTCTCAAAGATCAATGCTCGATCTATACCCACTATGTTTCTAAAATCACATGTTCCTAAAACTGTCCAATGGCTAATTTTTCTCTGTTATTTTCAAAGCCGGAAAATTCATCACTGCAATGATTGTATAAAGAAAAGGAAATGGTTGTTTTTGTATGTTAAGATACCAATGATCACAATTTCAGGCAGTCTTCTAGAGCTATTGAACCAAGTTTTAGTTATTTTTGTAGTTTGGAGAAGTTCAAAGCCAGTTCATTAGAACACATACTGGAGTTAAAAGGTTTGTATGAGGAATTTTTTCCGTTACAAACTTAATAGTCGAGTCTGTCTTTGAGATATACACTTTTGAAACAATATTACTAAAATTAAGGGTGTGTTCAGTCATGTTCCTGGCAATCTCCGTTCAACCCCTTAATTTTTTTTATCAAAAACCCCCCAATTGATACAAAAATTAGCTGTGTATGAGTTAGAAATGGGACACCAAAGCTAACCTTTACTGGCCATGGCCTAATGGTAAGGCACTTGACTACGGTGTATTACTTCGCTTGCTATCAAGGGATTGGAGGTTCGAGTCCTTCTGGCCAGGTAAAATTTTTTTTGCCTCTCTGATTCTTTCATGCCCCTGATTATACAGTAGAGTTTATGATGTATTCGCTTATATTTATCTACAGCTGATATGTTTACTGTGGGCTTGATCAAGACTTTCTTCATGTATTTCAATAATTAATGAATTTGTTTATCTTTTTGCACATATTTAAAGTCAAAATAGTGTTTATTACTTTTGTTAGCTGTAAAATCTTAATTGAATAAATTTCATTTACCAATATTTGCAAACATTTAAGACAAGAAACAAAAACCTATAATGCTCACTACCTGGGCACCTACATAGTCGTTGCTACTAAAGACTTTCCATGATTGACTCCTCTTACGATTGTTCAAAGGTCGTGCACAATTGCAACCGAACTGTCTAAAGATTTATCTAGAAAACTTTGAGGTGCAAAAAGTGACAAGGGAAAAGTAATGACACTAAAAATCTATCCCGATTGTCTCCTATTAATCTTCTTTATCTTCATTCAACATAAACAATGTCATATTCAGCTATACCAGACCAACCACCAAACTACCCTCCTGCAGAAGAGGGACAAAGCAGAGAAAGACAATTTGGGGATAATGTTCCTGATGATTTCAAGTATTCAGTCGATGTTGCGTCATGCGAACTTCCTGTTCGTCAATTATTCATTCGAAAAGTTTACCTGTTGTTAACTATACAATTGATGGCTTCTGTTCTTGTTGGATATATTGTTCGATCATCAGATCCAATATTGACTTGGACCTTAGAAAATCCATGGATCTTGATTGTCAATTTGTTTGCATCAATTGGATTTATGGTTGCTGCTTTTTTTAAAGCTAGATCATATCCAGTCAACTTGGCGTTGCTTGGGGGATTTACAGTATTTGAAAGCTTTACTTTAGGAATTGCATGTGCTTTCGTTGAAAGTACGGTTGTTATTGAGGCTATATTGTTGACATTGATTATATTCATTGGATTGACTCTTTTTGCATTCCAAACGAAATATGATTTTATTAGCTGGCAAGGCACTTTGGGAATGATTTTGTGGGGGTTGATTGGATGGGGTTTCATTATGATTTTCTTTCCAGGAAACAAAGGGATTGAAAATGTTTACTCATTTATTGGAGCCATTGTATTCAGTGTCTACATTATCATTGATACACAAAAGATTATGAAGACGTGTCATCTTGACGATGAGGTGATTGCTACAATTCTGTTGTATCTTGACATTATCAATTTGTTTTTATTCATTTTACGTTTGCTAAACAACAACCGTGAGAATTAGTATGTATATCTAAATTGTCTATTTTCAATATCAGTTTTATCTAGAAATTCAACATCGTCAACCTCTTGTGTTTGATTTTCATCTCTTTTCAAATTTTCACATTTTAGCATCCACCCAATGAATAAAGTCAATGGTACACATAAACATTGAGTAACCAAGATGACAATTTTTGCTGGATGATAATCAGGCGCACTATATGCTTGAAATAATTGGGGTCCAATAATGTTTGCTACTGAGAATGCAATCATAACCAGAGCACTCCGCATAAACTTTTTACTCGATCCAGCTGTGTTTGCCCCAATCCATGCGTAAATTAACGTGATACACGAAGAGCCACTGTATAACAAATACAATGACAACAAGTTACCAATCTTGTTTGGTGAAATTATCAACACAATAGCACCAATAATGGTTGGGAAAAACATTGATGTTAAGAATAAAGTGTGGTGGCCAAATTTAGCAACGAGCTGGGTTGTGGTTATGATAATAATTACAATCAATGCGCCAACTGGTAATTGAAGTAGAGCTGACTCATAATTGTCAAAGCCAAATGTCAATGTAATAGTGACACTAAAAGTTCCAATTGCACCTGTGACTATTTGAGAACAAAGAGTCAAAAGGACATAAAACCAGGTAAACTTGTCAAGCAAAAGCTCAGAAATTTGCTGTCTTTTGAACTTCGTGCTCTTTGTACCAGTTTGATTCACTCTGACCACATTTTCCAAAATATACAACCTTTCGCTTTCGTTAAGGAACCAGCATGTATGGACATTGTCAGGTAAAAAGAAAAATACAAAGACTCCAAATGCAACAGTTACCAACCCCATTACTAGAAACAAGATCTGCCACGATTTGAATGTAGTGCTCTTAATATGCTGGAATCCGAATGATAATAAACCACCAATTATCGTACCCACACCAGCCATCACTGACCAAATTCCCATACGTGCCACTTGCTGTCCTTTGGTATAATACAACCCACTAATAATGATCAAACCTACGGCACTGGAAGATTCAAATATTCCCAAAATTGTTCTCACTACCATTAATGAAGCATAAGTTGAAGTTGCCGAATGACATGCAACGACAACACCCCATAATATGATAAAAACACCCATGGTTTTACCAAGGGGAAATTTCTGTAAACAATAAGTGATAAATGGCTCACCAAAGATATAAGCAGCGTAGAATATTGTTGACAAGTTGGCAAATTCGTTCCCCTTAAGATTATCCTTGATACCCATAGCAGCAGCATAGTTCAACAACAACTTGTCCAAATATTGCAAAAGATAGACTCCACAAAGTATTGGTAATATGATCCAGTCGAGTTTACGAACAAGTTTACCATGATCAATGGTGCCGACTTCTTTGTGCTGTTTGAGAAAACCTAATGCATTGTCGTAGGAGTTGGACTCGATAGAGCTAATCACTTCCTTGTCGTTGGACTCTGCATCAAACTTGTTTTCACTTACCATTTATTCCAAAAGACTCTTGTTTCTGATGGAAGATGAAAATTTTCAGACATTTGTCGTACTCTTTATAGATGATGAAGTAGCCTTGAATTTAAGTTTTTTTTGTCAGTCCCCCGATATTTATGCGCTTAGAGAACTTTTGCAACAATTTATGCGAAACTCGGGATACTTCAGGTTGACTGGAGTTTTGATACAGCATGTACTCCACTAGGTGATAGTTGGTGTCAATCTTGCCTATGGAGACAATCCTTGTAACTTTGTAGTCTGATCCTTCAAACATCAACAGGAGAATCTACACATATTTTCATACTTCTTTTTGATTCAATTAAAGATATATAAATACACTAAAACATAAAACACTAATACCCCTCTAAAATTTATACAATCTAGCCGACCCATCCAATTCTTTTTTTAAAACAATAAAACCAAATGAACTTTAAAACCACACTCCTCTTTAACATAAAACATATAAAAGGCAAACAAAATAATAAAAATTTCAAACAAAATGACCAATTAACTGAATAGAACACATTCTTTTTGAATAGAAAATTAACAATATAGAAGTAACACCATCTGGGATTGAAATTCCTTCTTCCCAAAACAATTTACCAAATTTTAGATCCTGCAAAGCTTGATATTGGACCCGTATTCATACCCGCATTCTTGTTGCTGTTCAACAACCCAGGACCATCGGTGCTTTTGGCCCAGATTGACCCGGAAGTAGTAGTGGCATTAGTTGGAGTAGAGTTGCCATTGTTGGTTCCATTCCAAATATTGCTCTGGGTAGGGGTGGTGGCCAAAGTAGGTGAATTGAGGAACGGAGCACTGCTCATTGGTGGTACACCTGGAGGCAAAAATAAATTAGGCGGTGAATTTTTGTCAATGGATCCTCTATTTTCAAAACTCTTAATTGAACTAGTATCAAATACTCTTGTATAGCCAGTGGGTGTTGAGTTGGAAGACGATGTCGAAGAGTTGACCGAATTTGAGCTTCCATTCGACATTAAAAAGTTGTTCTTCAATTGTGATTGGCCACTTCCTCCAGTTATATTTTGATCAAGTAATGACGAGTTGTTGAGATCGGCAAACAATTGAGGTGGAGGTTGGGTAAATACCTGTGGTTGTTGAACATTGTAAGAAGTGAATCCCTGCTCCTGAGTTGGGTGGACATAACCTTGATATTTTGGTTGTTGGAGAAATTGGCCCCCATTCATATGCTGGTACTGCTGATGAGATTGTTGTTGTTGTTGTTGTTGTTGTTGTTGTTGCTGCTGCTGCTGCTGCTGTTGTTGTTGTTGGTGATACTGATATTGTTGCTGCTGGTACTGCTGTTGCAGTAACCGTTGTTTTTGCTGTTGCTGTTGCTGTTGCTGTTTCTTTGCCAATGCAGCTTGTTGTTGTAACAAGAATGTCTGTTGTTGTTGGTGTTGAACAGCAGCCGCAGCTGCAACAGCGGCTAACGCATATTTGTTTTGTTGTTGCATATGATGGTGATGGTTATTATACCCATTATGTCCTTGGTTACCCTTATTCATGTGGCTATTATTGTTATGATAATTACCCTGGTATCTATTTTGGTGGTAATGATGATGATTTTGATGATGATTTTGATGATGATTTTGATGATATTTGGCAGTTTGCTGTTGGCCTTTGGAGTTGTTGAGGTTCACCTTATTAATAACTTCCAACTGTTGGCTAAATGGAACTGAGTCTATTTGTCTCTTGGGGTAAATAGTTGTTGATGACATGGCTTTAACTGTGTATGCATATAAATTATTAGTTGAACAAAAATACAGACAAATTGAATATAGTCGAAAACAAGCCCTCAAAAATAAAAAAAGTAAACACTCAAACCCTTTCCTTTCAAATATAAAATTAAAAACTCAAAGAGTCTGATATGAAGTGAAAATGAAACCAAAATGTGAATCTATGAACTAAGTGAAGGTACACTTTGATAGGATGTAATCTTTCACTAATTAATTTTTTTCAAAAACCAAACAAAAATCTTCAAGGTACGTTGTTGAACTTCCGTTGTATATATAAATCAAAATATATACACTCTTCTCTTTTCTAACCTTGTGACTTAGTTTTAACACCTTCTTCTGAATAAATATAAGTGAGTGCTGTTTTGGTAGTGGACTCTGTTTGTCTGTATTGGGAACTTTGGAGATATATGTAAATCTGTCGAAAAAGAGTCTCTCGTTCTCTTCTTTTTCTTTTTCTTCTTCTGTTTTTGTAACCACCAATTAAAAATTAATTAATCAAGTATCTAAAGATACAACTATTGCACGTGATTAATATCAAAGATAAAACCTACAACACATACAAACACTAAAAGTCTTTTACGCACATTGATTTCTCTATATAATCGTATTCTTAACAATTGTCATAAACATATATCATTTATACATTGGTTGTAGATGCAGCACTCTGCCACAGAGGGATTCCACTGTTTTTCTCCTCTGATTTATCATCAGACTTGTTTGCAGCTAGAGGTAGTTGCCATGGTGGTATTCCTGCACTCTTGATTTTATCGTCAATTTCAGCTTCTGATTTAGCTTGATCTTTTTGCCAAGCAGGGATAACAGAGGCTAAATCTTTATCTCCACTTGATCCCTCCTTGAGTTCTTCTTCTCTATGTTTCATTTGCCATGCAGGGATTCCAGCTGAGCTTACTTTACCTACTGACCAGCCACCAGCACGGTCAGCTGGTACTTCAGGTATAACTGCTTCGTCTTTTGGGGTTGATGCTGTGGAAGAAGTGCTTGTGGTTTGCTTAGCTACCGGTGCAGCGGACGCAGCGGATGAAGCTAATGTAGTTGGTGAAGATGTTGCTGGCGTTTCATTCTTGGTTTTTGCACGCTTCAAGATCTCGCTTGCAGACGGGATAGAAGACACGGGTGCAATGGTTCTACCAGTGTTGTTGGAAGCTCCATTAGCTGCAGTAGCACCACTACTCGATGAGCTGGCTCCTCTTACTTGAATCAAATTTTTCAAGCTTTGCAATTCATCTTTAAGACCGACTAATTCATAATTGACATCTTCTTTATTCAATTTCATATTCTTCTCAATCGAGTTGCTCAAGTTGTCAATCTCCAATCTCATCAATTTCAAATTATCATCGAAATTGAACTTATCTCTGTTATACCTAGCTAGGAAATCATTGATGTTTTCGATTACTGTATCTATATCCTTCAATTTTTCTTCGTTTGCAGTTTTAATCTCCTCTTGTTCTTTAGTTAATTGTTCCAAAATCTTATCTATCTTAATAAACTCTTCATTAATAACTTCCTTGTCTTGCTCAATAGAGGACTGACTTGGTGGGATGATGGATGGTACAAGATATTTGGTCACTATTTGATATAATCCATAAGTTACTCCTGCGGTTGCTGTGGCCATAATAAAGTAATCCTTCCATGATCTCTCTGGTACAGGAGGAGCCACATTATAATAATCAATAGGCAACTGTTGTGGTGCCTGTTGAAGTGAAGTAGTTGTTGTATTACTAGTTGATGGTGTAATGCTCGACGACGATGATGATTCAGGTTCGTTGACTCGTTTCAACGCTTCTTCAATTTCCTCCTGGTTTAATCCTTTGGACTCCAAAAATTCCACCTTCTTGGTTAATGCAGCTGAGGCCACATTTGGGTCCCTCAAGAAGGAGACGGCGCTATTGATTAACTCTTCATTCATGGTCTATAAACAGATGTAGTAGAAGAATCTTTTGTCAAATGACTCCGATGATGAATCTTTTCTCCGCATAAAAATTTGTCGCCAACATTTTTATTTTTCGCCAACTTTTACTCTAAGCAGTTCCAGCGGATAATTGAAA
The DNA here is from genome assembly GCF_000315875.1 of Candida orthopsilosis Co 90-125. Classification (NCBI taxonomy): domain Eukaryota; kingdom Fungi; phylum Ascomycota; class Pichiomycetes; order Serinales; family Debaryomycetaceae; genus Lodderomyces; species Lodderomyces orthopsilosis. The sequence goes on from NC_018297.1 coordinate 779,169, forward strand.
AGTCCAGATGTGAAAATGGAGAGCAAAAATCTCCAGTATGTACATTTCTATATACAATGCTATGCAAAATGCTTCTTGACAAAGTTACTTTTAATCAACTCTTCATAGATGAACCAACTAATCCCTGCACTGACACCTTTTCTGCCCAACCTTAAACTTAATCCTCTGAACAAATTTTTTACCCCACCATCTTCACGCAAAAGTGTCATCACGGTTTGCCGTATCGACCCTCCATCAGTTAATTGTAGTCTTGTCTTAATAGCATCAAATGGGGCAGTAATCGTCGTACAAGTAGTTGCAGCCAAAACTGCAGCTGTGGAGTTAATCAATCCAGCATGATAATCACCTCCGAGATGTCTTGGTATCAATGTTGGCAACAAATCATTTTTAAACAGTTCATACGTCAAAACGTACAATCCGGCATATGGACAGTCCCTTATTAATGTCGCAGTCGAGCCTCGAAAGAAGTTTTTGATTGAACCTTGATTTTGAAGTGTTGGTTGACCATCTGGTTGCAAACTGGTTTTGTCTAAATATACACCCAGTATTCCTTCATACATTGAGTTGTAATTGTATAGATTACTTTCGAATCGCGTTTTCAAAACTGTTATAGGCATTGTTATATATCCAACTATAGCTCTTGCAACGAAACCAGTGGTTAAATTTTCCATTGGTGTCAACTTTGGCAATATAGAGGATTCCGATTTTATGTCCACCGTTCCATCACGACTATGCTCCTTTCTGTATGCGGCCCAAGCAGATCTCATCTTGGATAGAGTGGTAAAGTATAGACCTGCACCAATTGAAGTACGAAGTGCCGATGGTAAAGTCCCACGCCATAAATCCTTCACTTTTGTCAATTTTTTCAATTCCTTGACTAGCGACGTTCTTACTTCGTGTTTGCTTGTAAACTGCTGTTGTTGCAATCTTGTTTTCAATAGATCAAAGGGTTGTAGTGTAATTGCAGAGATTAATCCAGCAGATGCCCCAGCTAATAGATGGGCTGTAGCATCGGGTGATTTTTCAAGAGGGTTCCTCTTTGTTGTGTGTGACGAATCATGGTGCATGGGGCCGGAAGTTGCTATCGAAGACATCTAATGGCCATGTGTATGCGGGATTGATATTTAGTGAAGTCGTAATTTGAAAATGATACGAATGAATCTGGATATGTGGTTTCTAATATATTTTTCAAATCAGGATATAATCTGTCTAGAAACTCTTAGGTGGGAACTAAATTTACTGGGCGAAGAAGACAAAAAATCTAACGGAAGAAAAACAGGTCACGTGATTGATTATAGTAATAACTTTATTTATAGATTTGCTACGGAAATCTATACAGATCTAGCAGCCTTTTCGGCATGACAAAGACAGGATCGATTTCGTCCAAACCATATTTTTCGTGGTCCCATAATGATAAGCTTGCAAGTGCTAGGCATGAGTGCATGGGATCCGGTGTTGCCTCTGATCTTGAAGAAAACCCACCGATTATTTTATTTTGTGTACAATTCAAAAGAAAGCGCTCTGCTGGGGGTATATCCAAAAGTGATAGATTTTTTGGATTTATCAAGAATAAGCTGCCAGTGCACCACCAAGAATAACATGTATCACCAAGTTTGTTCTCCCGTCCATTAAAGCTACCAATATCCAGCTCCTTGAAATATTCATAATTGATGTAGGCATATAGCAGGCTGGGGTAGAATATTTGTCTGTGAAGTAGCCAGTTTTGAGAATTGGCGAGCTCCTCAACAGGAAACTTGAGTAGTTTGAGAGACGCTATAGCGCAAAATGTAAACCCTAGATGTGCTTCATCCAACACTCTTGAGCTAAATCCACCATTAACATTCAATCTGCTTAGTATAAATTCCTGCAACGACTTTAGATTAATATCTTCATCAATATCTTCATGATAGATGAGCAATTTCCGAACAAGCAAAGCCATATAACATTGTCTTAGATCGGGTTCTCCAAAGCCATACTCATTGTAAAAGGGTACAAACCCACCTTTGTTAGGCCCTTCACCAACTTGACACCTTATTAGGTACTTCATAACTTTTGATCTATCCAACCTCTTTAAATCCGATTGTAGAGTCACTAAACTCGCCAACGCAAAAAAGCAAGCGGATATATTACCATAATCATAGGTCTCTCCAACATGACTAAAGTACGACGTTGACCTGAACGTTGCATAGGATTCACGGTCAATGAAAAACAGATTCCAGATGTAATTTTCATGAAACTGACATTCTTCTTTTGTGAAATCTAGCTTCTTCAAAAGTTGTAGTCCTTGTAGGCAAAAGAAAATAATGGCCAATTTATTTGAATCTTCCGATGCTGCACTTGAAGGTAACGCAGTTAAACACCTATTGAAGAACTTCTCATGTTTGAAATGTAATAATGACATGAAAAAAGAAAGGAAAACCTGGAATTTCGTTCAAGTTTGGGGTGTTGTGTTACACATCTCAATCGGGTATTCCAGTACCTTCAGTTGTTTACTATTTTTTTTTTCGTTCTCAATTGTCGTCTTTTTGGATGATGTCATATTTTATTGTTTCACGACAAAATAAGACGTCTCTTTAGTTACCCACATGGTCAAACAAAGAAAAAGCCACACAAATTTACTACATGGACATTGTTGTCTAATTTTCGATTTCCTTTCTGTCTTATCCCTCGTGTAATCGTTTTTGTCTTTATTTTTCTCGCTTGTCATGTTTCATTAGAACGTACGCAAGTAAGGTTAACGATAATTACCTCCGAGATCGGGAGCAAAAACTAAATAAATCAATGCAAAAAAAACAACACTTATGTGATTAGTCGGCTAGAACAGCGTCATGACTTTCTTTTGACATTCTAACTAGCTCTTTCGTGTCATCTTCCATGACAAAAATAAAGTAAAAGCAACGTTAGAAGTTACAATTTTTCTATTAATAACCTTTTGAAAAATTATGTGTAGTGGGTTAAAATGATACTTTACATGCAGGAATAACATATTTTTCTTATATAGTTTTAGACCTCGTGGGTAGTTCTTTATTATGCAAAAGATTTATTGAATAAGGAAAACGTGGGCGTTATACTCGTGGGGGTGTGTATCTTATATTGTACGTTAATTTCAAAATTCCTCTATTGTATCTTTCCATTTCGGGATTAATTCTATCTACAATGGGGGGAGAGAGAAGGATTGGGTTTCCGTTCTATAATAACAAAGTAGATTTTGACAATGGTAGAATCTCAGCATAGCCTCGCAGTTATTTTTTGATAGTCTATTCTGTTCCTTAGTTGGTGGTGGTGGTAACTGCCAACGTCAATGGGTTGTGTGATCGTTTTGTTGGGCAGTGGGTGGGTTCTCTTTCTCCACAGTTTTTTGTATCTGCTCACCATTCTTAGTTTTTACTTTTGTATTTTTTTTTTTTTTTTT